>NW_006763302.1:1301758-1304108 GCF_000218685.1 Serpula lacrymans var. lacrymans S7.9
AGTAGGGGGTTTAGTATAGGAATACCTCAGTCGTTTCTATAGCCTCTCGGGCAGCAGCTGAGTTTCACTTAGGTTTATTAGGTTATGAGCCCTGGTGCACAAAAGCTACGCAGGAAATAATTCTTATTTGAAACGGCAACCTCGGAACCATGACCACAGCACGCGATACATCCGCATGTCCAGTTCTCACTGGACCCAACAATTTTCAGATATGGAAACTCCGGATCATCTCAAAGCTATGTCGGGAAAATGTTCTCCAGGTTGTTACTGGAGAGGAGCTTAAGCCCTCACCAGGAAAACCTACCTCCTCGGAGGATCCTGAGATCACCTGGATACTTAAGGATGAGAAGGCACATGGAATCATCCAGGACCACATCTCTGATGCCCTCCTAATGAGGACTGGAGACCTCACCAGCTCCAAGGAGTTATTTGATAAACTTGTCTCACTCCATCAAACATCCAATATTGCCTCGGCCTTCTATTCATTCCAACAACTCACCAAATTGTCCTTGGATGGGACATTACCTATCCAGGACCACATTGCAAAAATCCGGACAATTGATTCACACCTCTCCAGAATGAAACTAGGAGTTGATACCAAACTCATGGCTTTCGCTCTTCTCCAATCTCTCCCATGCACTCCTGAATGGCAAATATTTCAGTCATCGGTAATCAACATGATTGAAGAAAATAAACTTACCTTTGATGCAGTTGAGATCCGGATCACTGCAGAAGTTGCACAACAGTCAGGGAAGGCCCCTGGAGGTTCCAAATCAGCACTCAAATCGAAGGAGAAATGGTGTAACTTCCACAAAGCCAAATCACACAACACATCGGAGTGTCAAACACTTCAGTCAGCTGAAAAAGGTCAAAGGAAGAAGGAAAAGGAAAGACACAAGGATAAAGGAAAAGAGAAGGAAAAGGCAAATATGGCGGAGCAATCATCTGGATCTGACTCCGAGGAGGAACAGATTCATATTGCATTGGAACATGTACATATTTCCAAGCCCCTTGCTAAACACATTCAAGCTTACCTTGTGTCAGAACCCAATAAGACCAAAACAACAATTATTATTGACTCCAGAGCAACATCCCACATGGTCCCTCACCCCTCCTGGTTTGAGCAGGAACATACCATATCCTGCATCCTCTGAGGACAATCAGTTTTGGGGATGAATCCTCTGTAAATGCCATTGGCATTGGAAAAGTAATCCTACAAGCAACTGTTGGCAAAAAGGACTACAATATTGCACTGTCAAATGTCTTACTTGTGCCAAAATTCACGTTAGCACTCGTCTCTGTCCACAAATTGTCCAAAACGGGGTTATCAACACTTTTTCCAGCAGGGTCAAATGCTTGTGAAGTTTGGAAAAAGGAGGAACTTATCCTCACTGCGTTACACAAGCGAGGACTTTATCACATCCAAGCAAAACCTGAAATCAATCCGGAGTCAGCTTTTGCAGCAGTAGATGTAAATTGATTGCACAGGAGAATGGGACACATTGGAATGGACTGCTTGCAATGAATGGTTACAAAAAGACAGCTCCAGGACATAGACACCCTTACCGGAACCCCGGAGTTTTGTGAACCTTGTGCTTTAGGAAAAATGAAGAAATTACCTTTCAAGTCCACTGGAGGAAACTGAGCCAAGCGCCCCATACAAATTGTGCACACAGATGTTGGAGGACCAATCAAACCAACTTCCAGGGAGGGTTTTTGGTACTGCATTATCATTGTAGATGATTTCTCCAAATTTCCATGGATATATTTCCTAAAACATAAAAGTGAAGCACTGGAACGATACTAGCAATGGAAAGAAGATGTCCAAACATTCTTCCAGATTCATTTGGGAGAAGAAAACTTCACTCCACTATACACAGAATTCCTCCGGAGCGATGGGGGAGGAGAATATACTGGCAATACATTCAAAAATCAACTCTGAGGAGATGGTGTCATCCAAGAAAATACAGCTGCAGATACTCCGGAACAAAATGGCATTGCAGAATGCATGAATCAGACATTGGCTACATTAACAACCACTATGCTCCATGATTCCAAGCTCCCAAAGTCATTTTGGGTAGATGCCATGCAAACAGCTGCATATATCACAGCACGCAGCCCAGCATCAGGACTCCATGGAAAAACCCCATATGAAATACTGTTTAAAAGGAGAGTTGATCCAACTTTGCTTTGCCCTTTTGGATGCCAAGCATATGCCTTGATTCTGAAAGACAAAAGGCAAGGGAAGTTTTACTCCAAGGGGCGCTGTCATGCACCAAAATTGATTGGTAGCATGGACAGGTGTCAATAACGAAGCGAATATTCGAAAAGACTCGCCTTTGCGCCACAC
>NW_006763302.1:1304274-1305144 GCF_000218685.1 Serpula lacrymans var. lacrymans S7.9
ATTGCATTGCGCCCTCGCTTTTGTCGTTTCCTACTCCCCTCCTTTGCCTAGCCCCACCATGGGCCCCTTCCTCTCATTATTATTCTCACCCGACGGTCATTTCTGGATCCCCATTCTAGTCCACTTGTTCGTCACCTCCACCCTCCTCCTCCTCATATTATTTGCACCCTCACCATTTCTGATGTCACCACTTCCTATCCGCTTCCGTTGCCGATCCGTTGACTACCACGTGCTACTGCTGATATCAGCAAAGCCCCGGCGGCCGGTCCAAATAGGGCAACAGGTCCATCTTCATGACGTCGATCTGCCATCACATACTATCAAAACATCGGTCACTCGTCTTGCCTGGTTGGAGCGTGGGTGGGTAGTTTTTGAGCTGGAGAAGGTTCATCCCCTTGCGTCGCCCATGTTCATTGCTGTCCCATTCACTTGGGTACACTTATCCTTTGTCCATCGTCTTCGCTACAGCTACACCTACCACACGCTGCCTGGGACTCACTTGTTCCAAATTGGAACTACTCCTCTCCCTCCCTCGTTTGATCAGGTGGTCCAACACAACCAGTCCATTGGTAAGGCCATGGAACTGTTGGATTTGGACTAGGTGGTGGACCGGTGGCTCCAGTTTCTTTTTTTTCAGCAGAACATTTATTTACAGTGCGATTATTTTTGATTTTTGAATCATTTTTATGGACACATATTTTTTTAGAATGCCTGACTGACAATAAAGGAACTGTGTTGATACTAATAGTGTTTTTCCTTGCCCTTTTTTTTACTGCATCTTCCCATGACATCATGATTTTCTTGCTCTTTTTTTGCTATTGGACTTTACTTTATGGACTGTAGGCATTTCGGCCAGACCGTCCTATCCGG
>NW_006763302.1:1306298-1329592 GCF_000218685.1 Serpula lacrymans var. lacrymans S7.9
ATTTTGCTTCTCCAGGTCCCGCATTTTGAATATGGATTCGAGTTTGGCTTTTGTGATATCCATGAATTGTCGGGATGAAGCTCCTAGGAGGAGGTCATCTACATAGACAACAACAAAGCATATTTGTTTGTTGTCCCGGAATACATAAAGACATGGTTCTGCATTTAGTCTTGTAAAACCGAGCTCCTGGAGCTTGCAATCAAAAGTTTTGTTCCATGTATGTCCAGCTTGTTTCAACCCGTAGATGGATTTCTTCAATCTCCAGCAGTATCCAGGTTGGATAGGAACACCCCTGGAGGAAGCATGTACAGTTCTTCTTCAAGTTCTCCATTGAGATAAGCTGTGGATACGTCCATTTGATCAAGTTCTAGGTCGTACTTTGCTGCCAGGGCTAGAATAATTCGGATTGACTCTAAGTTTGCAACCAGAGCAAAAACCTCCTGGTAATCAATCCCCTCCCTTTGAGTAAAACCTTGTGCAACAATCCAGAGTTTGTATCTCTCAATGTTTCCATTTTGATCAAACTTGATCCGGAACACAGGTTTTGATGTGATAGGTTTTACTCCCTTTGGAAGTGGAACAGTGTTATATACTGCATTAGTATTGAGACTTAGGAGTTCCTCCTCCAAGGCAGACTTCCATAATTCTCCATCCGGACGTGATAAGGCTTCTTTTAGTGTCCTTGGAAGATACTCCAGGGAGTAGACACATTTGTGTATTTGTTGCCCCACTCACTCCTGAAGGTGTTGAATCACTCCTTGGAGGTGTTGGATGACTCCTTGGAGGTGTTGTATGCCTTCCAGAAGCTGATCCAATGGACAAGCTGTCTAGCTGTATTCGGACTTTTTCCTCATCAGCTGGCTGTATGTTGAGGGGCTGTCCTCCCACTGACTGTAACTCTACTTTGGCTTTCCGTTCCGAAGATGGCCAGTGTTCAGGTCTTGGTTGTAGAGACTGTTGTGGAGGGTGTCTTAGCTGATCAGGTGCTCCCACTGCTCTTGGAACGTCTCCACGGAGGTATTGCCCCACTGCTCTTGGAATACCTTCATGCTGATATGGTTCCATTGCTTGTGGAACACCTCCTTGGAAATGTGGTTCCATTTGCCATTCATTTGGATCTTGGATCCAAGGGTCAGGATTATCCTCCTCCAATGTATTTTGGTCTGGATAGTGAGCATTCTCTGGAATGAGTCCCTCCCACTGATCTGTGCTAGTGTCTGTGTTCCACGGAGCAGTGTTGTCCTTTTGTACCTTTCCGGATTCATTGAATATGGCATGCCGACTGGAAAACACAGTCCATTTTTCAGTGTCTAGGAGTTTGTAGGCTTGCTTTCCATGTGTGTAGCCAGTCATTATGGCTTTGCGCTGTCGATGATGAGAACTGTTGTTAGAAAACCACACACAAAAACAAACTAACAAACAATCCTCCCAGATTCCACGGAACTTGTTTATGGGCTTTGCCTCCTAGAACAGTGGGTGCTCTGGTTGTTCGTGGGGTGGTATGTATGAAGGTCCTTCAAAGTAAAACCCAGAGAGGTATGGGTGTGGGTTTTGAGGAGGAGGGATAGTTGAATTTATAGAAGATGGGGGCTTTGTGATGAGTATAGACAAGCATTACCTTGCTAATCGTAGCACAAGGTAGGTTTGAGAATGACAAAGATGACGAGGTGACGAGGTTCCCAGTGATAGCAGGCTCCTGACGCACAAACTGTAGTGCTCAGAAGGACTCTAATTGAAAGGGATGACAGTGACTTTCAAAAATGACGAGTGACGATGACAGCAGATAGCAGTGGTAGCAGTGGGAAGTATTGTGACCACACTGGATCACAAGTAGCAGAGTAGCAAACTTGAGATTTAGAGAAGAAGTCTGGATTTGAGTTCTTTGTTGTTTTTACAAGGTAAAATACAGGGGTTTATATAGTGAAAAGAAAGGCAGGCTATGCACAGTATAGCTGCGCAAAAAGAATGAGAAAGAACATGAAGGAAGGAATGTACGCTGACGAATCCTGCGTAGTTGCTACAGGATAAGATCATCAAAATAAGGGAAAGAAAGGGATAGAACAATGAATGCTGTGAGTAAAGTTACAGGTTTGTACAGCCATAAAGTAAAGTCCAATAGCAAAAAAAGAGCAAGAAAATCATGATGTCATGGGAAGATGCAGTAAAAAAAAGGGCAAGGAAAAACACTATTAGTATCAACACAGTTCCTTTATTGTCAGTCAGGCATTCTAAAAAAATATGTGTCCATAAAAATGATTCAAAAATCAAAAATAATCGCACTGTAAATAAATGTTCTGCTGAAAAAAAAGAAACTGGAGCCACCGGTCCACCACCTAGTCCAAATCCGACAGTTCCATGGCCTTACCAATGGACTGGTTGTGTTGGACCACCTGATCAAATGAGGGAGGGAGAGAAGTAGTTCCAATTTGGAACAAGTGAGTCCCAGGCAGCGTGTGGTAGGTGTAGCTGTAGCGAAGACGATGGACAAAGGATAAGTGTACCCAAGTGAATGGGACAGCAATGAACATGGGCGACGCAAGGGGATGAACCTTCTCCAGCTCAAAAACTACCCACCCACGCTCCAACCAGGCAAGACGAGTGACCGATGTTTTGATAGTATGTGATGGCAGATCGACGTCATGAAGATGGACCTGTTGCCCTATTTGGACCGGCCGCCGGGGCTTTGCTGATATCAGCAGTGGCACGTGGTAGTCAACAAATCGGCGACAGAAGCGGATAGGAAGTGGTGACATCAGAAATGGTGGGGGTGCAAATAATATGAGGAGGAGGAGGGTGGAGGTGACGAACAAGTGGACTAGAATGGGGATCCAGAAACAACCGTCGGGTGAGAATAAAAAGGAGAGGAAGGGGCCCATGGTGGGGCTAGGCAAAGGAAGGGGAGTAAGGGAAACGACAAAAGCGAGGGCGCAATGCAATGTGTAGCCAGTGGCGACGCAAAAATTTGCCGAGCCAAAACACGGAAAGTACCGGATGGAAAAGCAAAGGTGAGCGTGACTGGATTGCCTAATAGAGGTGGTGCTGATCAGCCACAAGTTCGAAACAGGCAATATTAATTACTATTCCACGTGGCACTGTGCCTGTGTGGCGCAAAGGCGAGTCTTTTCGAATATTCGCTTCGTTATTGACACCTGTCCATGCTACCAATCAATTTTGGTGCATGACAACGTATCTGACCAAACACCCTATCCTCAAACCGCAATTCAATTGAAGGTTAACTTGGCAATAGAACACGCGCAAATTCACAGAGAAAAGAAGGAGCATAACCTCCCGGATGAATATAAAGGATATTTGGACATCTTTGACAAAAAGAAGTTGGAAAGACTCCCCAAGCGACAGGAATACGATCATGCAATCAACATGAAACCAGAATTTGTACCAACAGATTGCAAATTATACCCATTGGCACCAAGGGAAGACGAAGCATTAACGGAATTTTTAACGGAAAACTACAGGAAGGGATACATCAGACCGAGCAAGTCACCACAGGTGTCCCCCTTTTTCTTCATTGGCAAAAAGGATGGATAACTCTGACCATGCCAGGATTACAGAAAACTGAACGCATATACCATGAAAAACCCCTATCCACTACCCCTGATACCCAACCTCATTGAAAAATTCAAAGCAGCCACTATCTTTACAAAACTAGATCTACGTTGGGGATACAACAATGTAAGGATAAAAGAAGGAGACAAATGGAAAGCTGCATTTAAAACCAGCAAAGGAGTATTTGAACCTACGGTCATGTTCTTTGGCATGTGCAATTCACCAGCAACATTCCAAAGGCTGATGAACGACAAATTCAAAGACTACATCGACAAAGGTTGGATGATCATATACATGGACGACATCCTCATCTTTGACACCAACATCGAAAGACTCCGACTTTGAACAAAACAGGTTCTACAAAGATTACGCAATAACAATCTATTCCTGAAACTAGAAAAATGCACCTTTGAAGCCAAAACCATTGAATACTTGGGAATGATTGTTTCCCACAATCAGGTATCAATGGATCCAGCCAAACTTGCTGGAATCCGCAATTGGCCAATCCCGAAAGACACCAAAGGCGTGAGGAAGTTTTTAGGTTATGGAAACTTCTACAGGAAGTTTATCGGTTATTACTCTGACCTTGCCAGACCCTTGAATGCCTTACTAAAAAAGGACAAGAAGTGGAACTGGACCCAAACTGAAGACGACGCTTTCAAATTGATGAAACAAAAATTCCTTGAATCCCCCATGACACAAATACCCAACTCCTCAAAACCGTCAAAGATTGCTGCAGATGCCAGCAAACACGCCACAGGAGCTGTATTAATGCAACCCGATGACCAAGGACAATGGCACCCATGTGCATTTTTCTCCAAAACTCTATCCCCCGCTGAAAAGAACTACCAGATCTACAACAAAGAATTACTAGCGGTAATGAGAGCTTTAAAAGAATAGAAACACTTACTTTTGGGAAACCCCCACACGATCCAAATTCTTACAGATCACAAGAATTTGACGTACTGGCAAGAAGCCAGGAAACTCACACCACGACAAAGAAGATGGCAGCTGAAACTGCCACAATACAATTACACCTTGGAGCACGTACCAGGAACCCACATGGTGGCACCCGACGCACTCTCAAGAAGACCTGATTTATACATCGAAACAGAAGGAGATGACAATGACACACCAATAATACCCGCCTCGGCATTCCTGTACCACACACAAACAATTAAAAACACAATCAAGCAAGCCATGCTCACGAACAATAATTATCCAGGAAGAACAAAGAAAGACAATTAGAGAAAAGAAGAAGGACAGTTCTTTCATCAGAATAAATTACTGATTGACGAAGTAGAAGAACAAAAGACGATCATCATAGATCACCACAATTCCTTGTCCGCAGGACACCCAGGAAGGCTCAAAACCTACCAGTTGATCAAAAAGGCCTATTGGTGGCCAGGAATGATGAAACAAGTGGAAGAATACGTGAAAGGATGCACAACCTGTCAACAAGTGAAAGTGAACACGCATCCCACCACTGTACCATTAATCCCAAACCAGACCCCAAAGACCACCAAACCAATGAAGTACCTATCCGTAGACTTTATAACTGATTTACCAGAATCTTTAGGATACAACAGTATAATGGTCGCGGCAGACCAAGGACTTAGTAAGGGGGTAATCCTTGTTATAAAACCATCGACGCACTTGAAACCGCACAAATCTTTCACGATTCCATCTTCAAACAATTCAGATTACACAATAAACTCATATCCGACAGGGGACCACAGTTTGCCTCTGAAGTATCCACAGAACTCCACAAACTCCTGAATATTAAAACCGCACTCTCCTCGGCGCATCATCCTCAGACGGATGGACAAACAGAAAGATCCAATCAAGAATGGAGATCTACCTCCGTATATTTTGCCAGAACCAACCGCACAGCTGGGCAAAATACCTTACAACTGCCAAATTCTGTCACAATCAAAGACCACACTCCACAAACAACCAATTGCCATTCTACCTCCTTATGGGATATGAACCCCAAGGAATCCCGACTAAACACAGATCCACAAATATCCCATCAGTGGAAAAGCGATTATCCAAACTGCTTAAAGCAAGGGAAAACACCCTAAAAGCACACGAACTCGTGAGAAGCAAGACGATGAAACAAAACAATGGAAAGTTCACGCAATTCTCCGAAGGACAAAAGGTGTGGTTAGAGAACACCAACCTACGAGAAAAAGTTATCGAATACAAGAAGTTCAACATGAAACGCATCGGACCTTTCCACATCCAAGAAAAGATTTCCCCGGTGAACTACCGACTATCCCTGCCTCCCCATTGGAGGATACACAATGTTTTCCACGCATCCCTTCTCACGCCATATACGGAAACCAACACTCACGGCCCAAACTTTATCCGACCACCACCTGACCTGATTAACGAAGAAGAGGAATATAAAGTAGAAAGTATTCTTAGACACAAACCCTGGAAACGCGGACGCCGCTACCTGATTAAATGGCGCCATTACCCTCATTCTGAAAACTCATGGGAACCGGAAGAACATTTAACCAATGCTGCGGAGATACTGGAAGCCTATAAGAAGGACCACAAGCTGCGTTGAAGAGACAATCACCCCACTTCCAACAAGCCTCTGTCTCTCAACACAAAAACATGTCTACTTCTAACTCCACCAGCTTCCCTATCACCACCTACTCAATACCCGGCGACGCCAACTTGCTAGCCAACAAACGAGTGTCTTTCGCCCGTGGGCAACGACACAACCAAGCCGACATCACTAATGCCATAGAGCTAATGTCAGCAAAAAACGTCTATACCTATCTCTTTTACAAGACTGAAAAATGCTGCCCCCATGCGTATTACGCTCTTTCTTCCATGCATACCTTCCTTGCCATAGGCCTCGTAGCTGACAAACTCCTAAAAGCCATAGACTCAATACATTTGTTGGAAAGCGAGCATTTGCAGCTCAACAGTCAGGACTCGAGTATCTGTCGGGCACTCCGGATGGAAAAGTTAGTTTTGGAGTCTTTGGAATGACGCTTGAGGATGAGCTCCTTGAATGGGCAGATAGACTCGGCAAAGGAATATTTGGAATCAGGCGGGAGGACATTGCTAAACGAAGCTTGCACACGGATAGAGCGAGACGGTTATACGAGTACTCCTCCACCCGGTTTGTCCCTCCGGTCCCCGTCGCACCCAGATCAGACCAGTGTTACCCCGGAGCGCACTTACCACATCGTCACCCGTTGACCTCCACCCATCCCGTCGGAGGAAAAATATATTCCCACCGTCCCAACCAGCCCAATCTCACAAGGGTCGAACCACTTCAGTCCCCGTTCCATTGGGTCGAACCCAAAACCACCATCTCCCCCATCATCTCCACCTCGACCAGTGCCAAACACCCAAACCCGTCGCCTGACGAACCAACGAGGAGCCTGACGCGGCCGGCAAGAGGTGATACTCCAGATCCCCGCCGCCAAAACTCCATCGAAGCGGCAGTCTCGTATGTCGAAGGGAAAGAAAGACAGTCCGCCTGGCGCAATGCACAGGCCTGAAACTGGCTCTCCCTCTAACCCAATCAACGTAGACAACAACACAGCCATGATCAATCAGTTGTACGCAGGAACGTACGACATGGGAGATGACAATCTAACCACTCCCCAATCCGACACCTCATCTAATAAGTAAGGGGGTAATGTTACGATCTCTATTGGACATTTAAGGACTACTCATTTCTTTTTACTCATTGGTTATACCATTGGACCGATGACTCATTTCCTTCACGTACACTTCCGTTCCTCTCGCATTCACAGTACCTATTATAGTACTTAGTCCTCAACAGACGGACCTGCCCTAGATAGGACCTAACTCCTATCACCGATTCCTTTTCATTATAAATACAATGTAACAAGCAGTAGTATTCTCTAATACAATTCTACGCAGTTTACGCTTACAAAGCTAGACTCCTAAGATCAGACTTCTACTCAGAAGAAGACCAACTCTTGTTGGAAAACCGCCACTCAGAACTATGTTCTTGAACTTGTCTTCGGATAAGTCTCTTTATAAAACCTCGACGAACCCTCAGACTTTGTTAAGCATTTTGTGCGTAACACACCTCCGACTATAAGTAGTAGGGGGTTTAGTATAGGAATTCCTCAGTCGTTTCTATAGCCTCTCGGGCGGCGGCTGAGGTATGTTACATTACATTTATTAGAGATTACCTTAAACTAACATCTATTATAGTTTCACTTAGGTAAATAATAATATTGTTTCTATAGCCTCTTGGGCAGCGGCTAAGTTTCACTTAGTTTTATTAGTTACTCACATTGGACTCTAGTTTCCAGTCTCTGATAGCTCTCAGCAAGTGGTTAGACACTTCCTTTAAGCTTTGTTCTTGACACTGGGCTCTTCTACTTCAATGACTTCTTTCCCTCCAGCATAATTAAATGCAAACAAATCACTTTGCACCTGAAGACCCCAACAAAAGCTTGACTTGTGTTTGCATAAAACACAGTCAGGGTAAAGCTCACCAAATTTCTAGGTCTACCTGGTATTGGCACCTAGCTGAAGCTACAAAAGATGAGAAACAGAAGATTTGGATGGAAAAGGCTTTTCCCAACCTCACAGCCCTGTATGACTCCCAGCAGGCTGAGTCAAGTGCAGGCCCCAGCAGTGTAGGAGCACACAGCCTCATCTAAACGTGTCAACAAAGGCGCTTGGGCAAATTATGCCAAATGGTGCAAACACGCTAAAAGTTCTGCCGTTCAAGTGAGTTATATATTTTGTTTACTACTGAGTCCTTTTTAACAAGGCCACCATGTTTACAGCTAAACAAGGCACCAATTCTATCCAAATTTCCACCACCAGATGCCTCCCCCCTGCGTTTTCTGCTGCAAGCCTCTGGGTCTTGTTATAGACCAACTTACAGCTTCTGTCATCCTTCCACAAATACAGCAAGAGATGCAATTTATTATGTTGGTACAGGATGCATCTTTTGATGACCCTATTAACAAATTGAGCCAGGAGGCTGTGGAGCACCTCAGAAATCCTCTGCAAAACCCCATCAAAATTGAGCACCCAGCAATCTGTCATAGTTTCCTGAAGCTGTTTCTGACATCCTCAGCTTTTATGCAGTTGAGAAGACAATTGCCGAGTATAGCAGAGTTGAGTATGTTGAGCATGATATGTGCCCAGAGTTGTGCATTGGCTTTACTGGCCCTTTTGCTAACCTCTATGCTTGTCCTGTGTGTGGGATGTCCTGATGGAGTCAGAACCAACTTCACACTAGCAATGGATGTACCAGAACTGCTGCAAAAAGATTCACCACTATTTTCCTTGGTCCCCAGCTCCAAGCACAGTATTGAGATCCCCAATCTGCTTGCAATATGTGTCACCTCCATGAGTGCACTCAGGGCATCACCTCTTTGAGAGACTGGAGAGATCCTAGTTATTGATGACATTGCCATGGGATTAGACTACCTTGGGCCAGTTTTTGATGGTGACATTAAAGGGAGTGACATCGTTCTTATGGTGTTGCTTGATGGTGCTCAACTTTATAAACACAAAGACTTGGATTGTTGGACGTATGTATGGATTATTGTGAATCTTGCCCCCGACAAGCGCTACCAGAAGATTTATGTCCACCCTGGTGGTTTTATCCCTGGGCCTAACAAGCTGAAGAATTTGGACTCGTTTTAATGTGTTGGAACGCATCACATATCCACACTCCAGAAAGAGGGACTCAATATCTGGGATGCCAACTGCAACATTGTTTTTTGCTTGGACATCTACCTTCTTTTTCCAACTGCTGATGACCTTGGCTTTGTTTATAGGGATGGAATGGTTGGACATAGTGGTAAAAATGGATGCCGCATATACTGTGGCATTCTGGGTCAGCACAAGAACCATGGTCAACATTACTATCCTATTCTCATTATGCCTCATGATAAATATCCTCCTGATGGGAGTAGACACCCAGATATTGTGGTTTTTGACCTTCCATCAAGTGGTTCTGATATATATGCTGACTATCTCAAGAGGCTCATATCCTTCCTAATCAACCTCAATATGATAACCGCAAGACAGAAACAGGCATTACAAAAGCACCTTTAATCCTTGGTCTCAGTCCCTCACAATCACTGGGTGTTCCCTATTGCATGACAACTGATATAATGCATCTTGCTGGTAACCTCAGTGATCTTTTGATTTCACTTTGGCATGGAATTATTGACTGTGATGGAACTGATGATTCTGAACAATAGGAATGGGCAGTTTTTGTTGATAATGAAGCTTGGGAAAGGTATGTACACATACAACATCAATTTCATGTCCCTAATATTGTACTACTGCAAGGTATAGAACATCTGTCTAGGATGCTGGGTCCCACCTACTGTAAGGACCACTTATTATGTTCTTATCTTCTCACTCCATGTCCCAGTTCTCAAACACTTTTCCTGTCACACCTCTGGCTCTAGGGCTAAAGGTATTTTTTGCAATCCTGCTTTTTATAGCCCTAGCAGGCTTTCTTAATCATTGTTACCACTTTATATCACAGATCAGAGACTGGGTATTGCACCCAGCTAACCAGCACGATAGGTAGGGGCTAGTAGTAGACATCTTGCCAACCAGCTCCAAGCCCCATCAGTGCCTGGATATACTAATAGACACTTTAATCAGGATCATACCTCATTATGAGGATACGGTTCCTAAACATGCGTGACAACACTTATTATTAGTATACTCTCTCACCTGCTGATTAATATTCAAAGCCGTACGATAGTTATCCTTTTTTCTTATTGGTTGATTTTCCCCTCAGACCACTTTCTTCTTATTCCTTTTTTGGTCTGGGGGATAGACGGTTAGTTATATAAAGCCTTACCTATTCATGTGTAGTTCCTTAGCTTTCTATAGAGGACTTGAGAGTAAACTCAGAGGTTTCTGGAGTAAAGTGGATATTTTAAGTAATAAAAAGCTAAGGAACTAAGTGAAACTCAGCCGCTGCCCGAGAGGCTATAGAAATGACTTTATTATTTACCTAAGTGAAACTACAATAGACGTTAGTTTAAGGTGATCTCTAATAAATGTAATGTAACATACCTCAGCTGCTGCCCAAGAGGCTATAGAAACAACTGAGGTATTCCTATACTAAACCCCCTACCTGTTACAATAAAACAATTTCCGGACATTTCCTTTCTTTTCATTCTCCGCTTTAACTTTATACTTTAGCTTTTGCACATGGTGTCACGCGGCATTTCCCCTTTCTCGTGCCACATTGCCTTTCTCTTATTTTAGATTCAACTCTCTCACGCAGTGGAGCTGGCCATACGGGCTAGGCCCTATAACATCATCAGCTATTGCCCCCATCAAACTGTATAGTACATATGTACAAACAAAACCTGTAGTAGTATATATACCCCAATAGATCCAGGAGACTCCTCAGCGAGTCCTCCTGTTGTATACCAACTAACTCACTGCAGCCTAAGGGGTAACCACTCCCCCATCATCATCTTTCCCTCTATAGTGTGTTCCTGTGTGTGCCAGAGTAAATAACTCTTGGTTGTTACACTACGTTTCTCACAAAGAGCGTATAGGATGCTTCTTATTTGTAACCCAAGAGTGAACTACTCCGGCGCACACAGAACACACTATAGAGGATATGAAGATGGGGAGTGGTTACCCCTTGAGCTGCAGTGAGTTAGTTGGTATACAACAGGAGGACTCGCTGAGGAGTCTCCTGGATCTATTGGGGTATATATACTACTACAGGTTGTTTGTACATGTGTACTATACAGTTGATGAAGGCAGTGGCTTGATGATGTCATAGGGCCTAGCCCGTATGGCCAGCTCCACTGCGTGAGAGAGTTAAGTCTAAAAATAAAAAGGAAGGCAACGCGGCGCGAGAAAGGGAAATGTCGTGTGGCACTTAAGGTATAAAGTTAAAGCGGAGAATAAAAGGAAAAGGAGATGTCCGGAATTTGTGTTATCGTAACACTACCCCCCTCCTAAGGCTCGACTTCCAGGCGAGACCAGATACCGGAGGTAGTAGTAAAATTTTCGGGCATTGGTTGGAAAAGAGAATTAAAAAGTTTCGAATCCATGCCTCTAAGCTTCCTGGGAGCTGAGGGATTCCTAGAATAAAATTCGCGGACAGTGTCGCAGGAGTTTTCCAGATGGGTTTCTGGTTCCCATGTTCTGTCCTTGTCTCCATAGCCCTTCCATAGAACCAGGAACTCTAATTTTCCACGCTTCAAGCGTGCATCTACCACTCGTTCAACTTCGAACTCTTCTTCACCTTCCTGGGTGACTATCACCGGTCCGGGCCGGTCTACTCGCTGTCCCGGCAGCGGTCCCTTGTAGGGTTTCACACGGCTAATGTTAACTGTGGGTACCACCCTCATTCTTTTTGGGAGTTCCAGCTTCACCGCATTAGGTTTGACTTCCTTAATCCGGTAAGGGCCAATCCACTTTTCGGTCAGTTTTCTAGACTGCCAGTCTTTTAACTTTAAATGGTCGGTATCTAACCAGACCAGGTTGCCGACCTTGTAGTCAGGGGCCTTAGAGCGTCTACGCTCTGCCCTGTCCTTCATCTGCTCTGCAGTTCTAAATAGCGCCTTGCGCGTTTTATCTAGGACAGACCTCATGTCTTTTGCCATATTCTCAGCAGCCTCGTTCTTGCTTTTGCCAGGTTCTACACCCATTCTAGGGAGGTACGATCTAGTAGCCTTGAATGGTGCCTTTCCTGTAGCCGACGACTGTTTAATATTATATGAGAACTGGGCTATCTTTAGCCACTTGGCCCAATCCGTCTGTCTGTCATTAATAAATATACGGAGATATTGTTTCAACTCCTGGTTGAGTCTCTCCGTTTGTCCATCGGTTTGCGGATGGAACACCGTGGATAGTTTTGGTTTGATGCCCAGCATCCGGCATAGTTCTTTCGTAAACTCGCTAGCAAATTGAGGTCCTCTATCGGAGATTACCGTCTCTGGCAACCCATGGATGGACCATACAAAATCTTTAAATAAATCTGCCGTACCAGCGGTGGTGATGGTTTTGTTGGTGGGTATGAATACCACTTCTTTGGAGAAGCGATCCACTACCACCATTACTGAATTGTACCCGTTTGACTCGGGTAAATCCGTCGTGAAGTCCACCAATATATCCTGCCAGGGGCCAGCTGGTATCGGGTTCGGCATGAGTTTACCGGCCGGCGGTTGATGAGAATTCTTGGCCATGGCACATCTCAAACAGGATTTTACGTATTCCTGTACGTCTTTGACCATGCCAGGCCACATGTAGTTTCTGGAGATCAACTCCATTGTTTGTTGCCACTCAGGGTGCCCAGCCACTGGAGTGTTGTGATGTCTATCTATTGCCTTGATCCTTGTGGACTTGGGCACATAGATTTTGTTTTTGAAATGAAAGAGCCCGTCTTTCCATAAATAATTTTCATTGCCGTCAAGGCGCGTCCTTTCCTCTGAGGAGATGTCTTTCCTGAAGGTTTCTAGAAGATCAGAGTCTTGCCCAATTCTAACATTGGCAACCCTGGATTGATCTATCAGGGTGACACCTTTGTTGTCATCTTCAATGCTGTTGGCATGATCTTCTCTTCTGGATAAAGCATCCGCTTTCCCCATTGAGCTTCCCGGCTTATGAATTAAATTATAATTAAACCTTGACAAGTACACCGCATAGCGGGCCTGTCTTTGGTTCAGGTCTCGGGCCGTCATAAAGTACTCTAGGTTCTTATGATCGGTCCAAATTTCGAATTGGTGCCTAGCACCTTCTAAGTAGTGCCGCCAGTGCTCTAAAGCTCTAATGATGGCCAGCATCTCCTTGTCGTAAATTTGATAGTTGCACTCTGTAGGCGACAAACTATGCAATAGATAGGCACAAGGCCTCCAAAGATTGTCAGGGCATTTGATCGATAGAACAGCCCCAGTGGCGAAGTCAGAAGAGTTGGTTTCTAATCGGAACTCTTTGTCTAACTCAGGAAATGCCAATATGGGCGCTGTTGTAAATGCCTGTTTAAGCTTATCAAAAGCTTCTTGTTCTTTGGCGCCCCAATGCCAAACAAGGTCCTTTTTGGTGAGATCGTTCAACGGTCTCGTGATTTTAGCGAAGTCTTTGATAAACCTTCGGTAGAAATTACCTAAGCCAAGGAAGGCCCTAACTCCTTTGACGCGAGTAGGTTCTGGCCATTCCAAAATAGCTTGAACTTTCTCAGGGTTCATCCTGATTCCGTTCGGGCCTATGATCATACCGAGGAAGTCTACTTCCTTCACTTTAAAGTTACATTTTTCGGGTTTGACGAATAGGTCCCGTTCCTGTAAGCGTCGAAGGACTTCTTGCACAATCTTGTCGTGCTCAGCCTCATTGTCCGACTTCGTAAATATTAATAAATCGTCAATGTAAATGACAACACAGTTCTCTATATCCGCAAAAATCTTGTTCATCATGCTCTGGAAGGTCGCCGGTGAATTGGTCAACCCAAAGAACATAACAAGGGGTTCAAAAGACCCTCGGTGGCACGTGAACGCGGCCTTCCAAGCATCTTCCTCTTTAATTCGTACATTGTTGTACCCCCATCTGAGATCCATCTTAGTCAGGATCTTGGCGCCAGCCAATTTGTCCACTAGCTGACTAATTAAAGGCAGCGGATATGCATTTTTAACCGTGTGCTTATTCACGTAACGATAGTCCATAATCATTCGCTTCTTACCATCCTTTTTAGGAATGAAGCACACTGGGGACGTCATAGGACTTTTGGAAGGTCTGATGTAACCCTTCCTAAGTTGTTCGTCTATGAAGCTGGATACTTCATCTCTTTTGGGAGCAGAGAGCGGTATCATATGTCCCTTCCTTGGTTTGAAGGTGTCTTTCAAATCTATAGCATGGTCCCAAGGCTTAGCCTCTGGGAAGCGCTCTGATTTGTGTTTCGAAAAGACTTTCCAGAAGTCGTGGTACTCGGGAGGTATCAGCCTCTTAATCTCTTCCTCAGGCTTCACCTCATCATCGTCATCATCGATCTTTTCCAAAGATCTGAGCTGGTAAACGTGACTAGTGTTTAACTTTTCGAGACGCTCATCGTGACGGACGTGATTAGGTTTACCCAAGTTTACACATTCCTGGGGACAACATGACAATGTGACAACCCCTGTCTGCCAGTTGATCTCAGGATTGTGTTTAAATAGCCAGGTCCAGCCTAAGATTAAATTAATCTTCCCTAGTTGGGTAGCTTCGGCAGTGACTCGTTCTCTGTGTCCTTGGTATTCGACCACAAAAGAACATTTGTGTGTAATACAGCCACCTGCGTTATGCGTACTGTCAACGTTATAGACGGGAATAGATGTTTCTAATTTTATAAGGGGTAGTCCAATTTGCTCCGCCCAGACCTGATCTATGAAGATCCCGTTAGTGCCTGAATCAAGCAGGGCGTTTGTTGTGTGTACTTTGCCCCTGGCAAGGTTTTCCACGCCAACGTCTAAACGGATCTCCTTTTGGAATAAATATGTGCACATCAACATACGCCTTGGGATTTCGGGAAAGGGTGGCTCCAAAGAAGAAGAAGAAGTAGAAGAAGGGGAAATTTTGAATGACACATGTTTTTCTATTTTTGTTTTACCGGAATTAAGCACCCTAGTGTTTGTCTCGCCGGGGCCACGCTCCAAGGGAGACGCTGGTGCAGCGGTAGTATCATAAATATTACAATCGCAGTTCTTCATACAAGTACAGGCTTCTGATAACAAATTTAAAAATCTATTTACAAATTGGGGAGCCATCCCCGTCATTCCGTTATTGCTTGTGCAACACCCCGGAGCAGGGGCCACTGTGTTGTGGTTTACTTCATTTTGAGGTGGAGCTAAGGTACCCAAGTGACCTAAGCTCCGAATGCTTTTCCCTGGGCCTTCATTTTGTTGACCTGCTGGTCGTAGAAGAAAGCCCGGATTTCGTTGTAAGAACGACCGGCTAAAGAGTTAAGCCGATCGTCCGGTTCTCCGGTTTCTAATTGGCGTGCCTGGCGCCCTTGGTTATTTTTTTGTTGGGCGGCCTGCGCCCCTTTTCTGCAATCTCGGGACATGTGTCCCTCTTGGCCGCAATTATAGCAGGCCCCTTTAAATCTGCGCCTCTGTCCTCCCTGGACCGCGCCGATATCCATTGGGGCTCCCTGCCCTGGTTGCAGCCCGAACGGCCTAAACCCATGAGAGTGATTTTGATTTTGGTTTGATAGCCCAGGGTGCCTCTGGGATGTGGTGGTTTGTTTGGTGGACCCGCCACCTTGATGCATAGCGTAGAGCTCTAGGGCCCTACCGACTCGTCGGACTTCCTCGGCTGCCAGAGCCAGGTCGTCACTCCTCGTATCCTGCAGGTAGATCTGCTCCGCAATGCGAGGGTTCACATTACGTTCCAGCAGTTCCACTGCATGTTCATTACCTAACCCTCTTTGGATGGAGAGGGCCAGGAACCGGGTGACGTAATTGTCCGTCCTCAGGTTTCCCTGTTTGAACAAATAGATTTGCTGCCAAGCCCAGTCACGCTCAGCTTGTGGTTTGAAGTATTTTTCGATCTCCTTCTTGAGATCATCCCAGGTAGGCCACACACCCGCGGTGTAGCATTCCTGGAGTCTTACTTGGGCGTATCGACCCGCCACAGGTCCTTTTAGTCGAGATAGCACCGCAGTGGCTACCTCAAAGTCATCGGAAAACACGTCCCAGTTCGCCTTGACCCAAATCTGGAGTTTAATCCACCATTCGGCGAATCGCGCTCAGTCTCCCTTAAAGGCGCCAGGGTCAGCGACAACTTCGACCTTCTTGTTGAATTTCTTTTCTACCGAGGGGGTTGCAGCAGGGGGATTGGCCTGCATCTTGGCGAGTTGTGAGGTTAACGCCCCAATCTGCGTGCGCATTGCGTGCAGCAGGGCGTTTATGTCTTGGGGGGGAGGAGGTTGCGACGACATGTTGACTTGTTTCTGATGTAACGTAAAAAAGTAGGTAACTGGGGGTCCCCGCTTGCTATCTGCGGATCAACCTCTTCCCAGCTGAGTATCGGATCTCAATCTCCGACTACCCACACTATCATATTTGAAATTTGTATATAAAAGTAAACGTAATAAACCCTGGTCCGAACGGTTGTCAGGGGGTGGCCCGCTTGTTAAGCTGTCAACCCTTCTCCAGACTGGCGGAGGCAAGTGCCTGGCCTGGTCAGAGGTATTCGAAAGTGAAGTTTGGTATTCTAAATCTAATCAGCAGTGGTTCCACACTGACTGCTGAGCTAAGTACTCCCCTTAACGCTGGGGGCCGCGTATCGCAGGTTTTGGGTTCTTCTCCCGAAGCACTACAAGGCCGTCGCTAGGAGCGCACCTATCTGCTATTTGGGATATTCCTAACCAATCTCCTTCACCCTGGAGTCCGGGTGCCCAATGGGACTTTTTGCACTAACGTGCGAGAGAGTAATGAGAGCGAGTCCTAATGTAACAACCAAGAGTGATCTACTCCGGCGCACACAGAACACACTAAAGTGGAGATGAAGTTTGGGGAGTGGTTACCCCTTGAGCTGCAGTCAGTTAGTTGGTATACAACAGGTTATTTGTACACAGCTGCATATATCACAGCACGCAGCCCAGCATCAGGACTCCATGAAAAGACCCCATATGAAATACTGTTTAAAAGGAGAGTTGATCCAACTTTGTTTTGCCCTTTCGGATGCCAAGCATATGCCTTGATTCCGAAAGACAAAAGGCAAGGGAAGTTTTACTCCAAGGGGCGCAAAGCCATAATAATTGGCTACACACATGGAAAGCAAGCCTACAAACTCCTAAACACTGAAAAATGGACTGTGTTTTCCAGTCGGCATGCCATATTCAATGAATCCGGAAAGGTACAAAAGGACAACACTGCTCCGTGGAACACAGACACTAGCACAGATCAGTGGGAGGGACTCATTCCAGAGAATGCTCACTATCCAGACCAAAATACATTGGAGGAGGATAATCCTGACCCTTGGATCCAAGATCCAAATGAATGGCAAATGGAACCACATTTCCAAGGAGGTGTTCCACAAGCAATGGAACCATATCAGCATGAAGGTATTCCAAGAGCAGTGGGGCAATACCTCCGTGGAGACGTTCCAAGAGCAGTGGGAGCACCTGACCAGCTAAGACACCCTCCACAACAGTCTCTACAACCAAGACCTGAACACTGGCCATCTTCGGAACGGAAAGCCAAAGTAGAGTTACAGTCAGTGGGAGGACAGCCCCTCAACATACAGCCAGCTGATGAGGAAAAAGTCCGAATACAGCTAGACAGCTTGTCCATTGGATCAGCTTCTGGAAGGCATACAACACCTCCAAGGAGTCATCCAACACCTCCAAGGAGTGATTCAACACCTTCAGGAGTGAGTGGGGCAACAAATACACAAATGTGTCTACTCCCTGGAGTATCTTCCAAGGACACTAAAAGAAGCCTTATCACGTCCGGATGGAGAATTATGGAAGTCTGCCTTGGAGGAGGAACTCCTAAGTCTCAATACTAATGCAGTATATAACACTGTTCCACTTCCAAAGGGAGTAAAACCTATCACATCAAAACCTGTGTTCCGGATCAAGTTTGATCAAAATGGAAACATTGAGAGATACAAACTCTGGATTGTTGCACAAGGTTTTACTCAAAGGGAGGGGATTGATTACCAGGAGGTTTTTGCTCTGGTTGCAAACTTAGAGTCAATCCGAATTATTCTAGCCCTGGCAGCAAAGTACGACCTAGAACTTGATCAAATGGACGTATCCACAGCTTATCTCAATGGAGAACTTGAAGAAGAACTGTACATGCTTCCTCCAGGGGTGTTCCTATCCAACCTGGATACTGCTGGAGATTGAAGAAATCCATCTACGGGTTGAAACAAGCTGGACATACATGGAACAAAACTTTTGATTGCAAGCTCCAGGAGCTCGGTTTTACAAGACTAAATGCAGAACCATGTCTTTATGTATTCCGGGACAACAAACAAATATGCTTTGTTGTTGTCTATGTAGATGACCTCCTCCTAGGAGCTTCATCCCGACAATTCATGGATATCACAAAAGCCAAACTCGAATCCATATTCAAAATGCGGGACCTTGGAGAAGCAAAATACATCCTCAGAATAGAAATCCAACGTGATTGTTCAAACAAAACAATATTCCTATTGTAACGCCAATACATTGACACAGTCCTAGAGCATACTGGAATGAAGAACTGCAAACCAGTATGGACACCAATGGACCATGGATCAAAACTCCTTGCAAATGCTCCAGGGGAAGATATTATGCAACACGAGATGCATATTGAAGAGCGTCAAGTGTCATACCTCTCAATTGTAGGCTCCCTCATGTATGCCATGCTCGGAACCCGCCCAGACATTGCCTACGTTGTTGGAATACTAAGCAGGCATAGCTCAGCTCCAAGGAGCCATCACTGGGAAGCTGCAAAATGTGTCCTCCGATATCTGAAAGCAACCAGGGACATGGAAGTACAATATGATGGCACATCAGGCTTTGTTTTTATCACCATCTGAGGAGCAATCTCCTGGACAAGCAAAAGACAAAGCATGGTCGCTTTATCCTCCACAGAGTCAGAGTACATTAGATTGAGCAATGCTGGACAACACCTTGCATGGCTTCGGACATTTTTTGAAGAAACTGGACATGCTCAAAATGGACCTACAACATTGCACTGTGACAATCAAGCAGCTATCATTCTTACACGAGATCCACAGTTCCGTTGTCGATGATGAGAACTGTTGTTAGAAAACCACACACAAAAACAAACTAACAAACAATCCTCCCAGATTCCACGGAACTTGTTTATGGGCTTTGCCTCCTAGAACAGTGGGTGCTCTGGTTGTTCGTGGGGTGGTATGTATGAAGGTCCTTCAAAGTAAAACCCAGAGAGGTATGGGTGTGGGTTTTGAGAAGGAGGGATAGTTGAATTTATAGAAGATGGGGGCTTAATGACGAGTATAGATGAGCACTACCTTGCTAATCGTAGCACAAAGTAGGTTTGAGAATGATAAAGATGACGAGGTGACGAGGTTCCCAGTGATAGCAGGCTCCTGACGCACAAACTATAGTGCTCAGAAGGACTCTAATTGAAAGGGATGACAGTGACTTTCAAAAATGACGAGTGACGATGACAGCAGATAGCAGTGGTAGCAGTGGGAAGTATTGTGACCACACTGGATCACAAGTAGCAGAGTAGCAAACTTGAGATTTAGAGAAGAAGTCTGGATTTGAGTTCTTTGTTGTTTTTACAAGGTAAAATACAGGGGTTTATATAGTGAAAAGAAAGGCAGGCTATGCACAGTATAGCTGCGCAAAAAGAATGAGAAAGAACATGAAGGAAGGAATGTACGCTGACGAATCCTGCGTAGTTGCTACAGGATAAGATCATCAAAATAAGGGAAAGAAAGGGATAGAACAATGAATGCTGTGAGTAAAGTTACAGGTTTGTACAGCCATAAAGTAAAGTCCAATAGCAAAAAAAGAGCAAGAAAATCATGATGTCATGGGAAGATGCAGTAAAAAAAGGGCAAGGAAAAACACTATTCCACGTGGCACTGTGCCTGTGTGGCGCAAAGGCGAGTCTTTTCGAATATTCGCTTCGTTATTGACACCTGTCCATGCTACCAATCAATTTTGGTGCATGACAGCGCTATTTAGAACTGCAGAGCAGATGAAGGACAGGGCAGAGCGTAGACGCTCTAAGGCCCCTGACTACAAGGTCGGCAACCTGGTCTGGTTAGATACCGACCATTTAAAGTTAAAAGACTGGCAGTCTAGAAAACTGACCGAAAAGTGGATTGGCCCTTACCGGATTAAGGAAGTCAAACCTAATGCGGTGAAGCTGGAACTCCCAAAAAGAATGAGGGTGGTACCCACAGTTAACATTAGCCGTGTGAAACCCTACAAGGGACCGCTGCCGGGACAGCGAGTAGACCGGCCCGGACCGGTGATAGTCACCCAGGAAGGTGAAGAAGAGTTCGAAGTTGAACGAGTGGTAGATGCACGCTTGAAGCGTGGAAAATTAGAGTTCCTGGTTCTATGGAAGGGCTATGGAGACAAGGACAGAACATGGGAACCAGAAACCCATCTGGAAAACTCCTGCGACACTGTCCGCGAATTTTATTCTAGGAATCCCTCAGCTCCCAGGAAGGTTAGAGGCATGGATTCGAAACTTTTTAATTCTCTTTTCCAACCAATGCCCGAAAATTTTACTACTACCTCAGGTATTTGGTCTCGCCTGGAAGTCGAGCCTTAGAAGGGGGGTAGTGTTACGGTAACACAATTTCCGGACATCTCCTTTCCCTTTTATTCTCCGCTTTAACTTTATACCTTAAATGCCACGCGGCATTTCCCTTTCTCGCGCCGCGTTGCCTTCCTTTTATTTTTAGACTTAACTCTCTCACGCAGTGGAGCTGGCCATACGGGCTAGGCCCTATGACATCATCAAGCCACTGCCTTCATCAACTGTATAGTACACATGTACAAACAACCTGTAGTAGTATATATACCCCAATAGATTCAGGAGACTCCTCAGCGAGTCCTCCTGTTGTACACCAACTAACTCACTGCAGCCTTAGGGGTAACCACTCCCAACTTCATATTCTCTATAGTGTGTTTCTGTGTGCGCCGGAGTAGATCACTCTTGGTTGTTACAATATTCTCCTCCCCCATTGCTCCGGAGGAATTCTGTGTATAGTGGAGTGAAGTTTTCCTCCCCCAAATGAGTCCGGAAGAATGTTTGGACATCTTCTTTCCATTGCTTGTATTGTTTTAGTGCTTCACTTTTATGTTTTAGGAAATATATCCATGGAAATTTGGAAAAATCATCTACAATGATAATCCAGTACCAAAAACCCTCCCTGGAAGTTGGTTTGATTGGTCCTCCAACATCTGTGTGCACAATTTGTATGGGGCGCTTGGCTCGGTTTCCTCCAGTGGACTTGAAAGGTAATTTCTTCATCTTTCCTAAAGCACAAGGTTCACAAAACTCTGGGGTTCCGGTAAGGGTGTCTATGTCCTGGAGCTGTCCTTTTGTAACCATTCGTTGCAAGCGGTCCACTCCAATGTGTCCCATTCTCCCTGTGCAATCAATTTACATCTACTGCTGCAAAAGCTGACTCCGGGTTGATTTCAGGTTTTGCTTGGACGTGATAAAGTCCTCGCTTGTGTAACGCAGTGAGGATAAGTTCCTCCTTTTTCCAAACTTCACAAGCATTTGACCCTGCTGGAAAAAGTGTTAATCAGGGGCCTTCCCTGACTGTCGTGCAACTTCTGCAGTGATCTGGATCTCAACTGCATCAAAGGTAAGTTTATTTTCTTTAATCGTGTTGATTACTGATGACTGAAATATTTGCCATTCAGGAGTGCATGGGAGAGATTGGAGAAGAGCGAAAGCCATGAGTTTGGTATCAACTCCTAGTTTCATTCCGGAGATGTGTGAATCAATTGTCTGGATTTTTGCAATGTGGTCCTGGATAGGTAATGTCCCATCCTAGGACAATTTGGTGAGTTGCTGGAATGAATAGAAGGCCAATGTAATGTTGGATGTTTGATGGAGTGAGACAAGTTTATCAAATAACTCCTTGGAGCTGGTGAGGTCTCCAGTCCTCATTAGGAGAGCATCAGAGATGTGGTCCTGGATGATTTCATGTGCCTTCTCATCCTTAAGTATCCAGGTGATCTCAGGATCCTCCGAGGAGGTAGGTTTTCCTGGTGAGGGCTTAAGCTCCTCTCCAGTAACAACCTGGAGAACATTTTCCCGACATAGCTTTGAGATGATCCGGAGTTTCCATATCTGAAAATTGTTGGGTCCAGTGAGAACTGGACATGCGGATGTATCACGTGCTGTGGTCATGGTTCCAAGGTTGCCGTTTCAAATAAGAATTATTTCCTGTCTAGCTTTTGTGCACCAGGGCTCATAAAATAATAACACTAAGTGAAACTCAGCCGCTGCCTGAGAGGCTACAATAGATGTTAGTTTAAGGTGATCTCTAATAAATGTAATATAACATACCTCAGCCGCTTCCTGAGAGGCTATAGAAACGACTGAGGTATTCCTATGCTAAACCCCCTACTACTTATAGTCGGAGGTGCTACTCGCTACAGTATAATGACTTCTAGGAGTATAATTGTGCTCCTAAGAGAAAAATGGTTACTCCATGGAGAACAATGGCTGCTTTGGCAGAGATTGGGTTTATCCGGTTTTGTCAGGTGCTCAGGGTTCTTGGATACAGAGATGGCAGATTGGTTGTCAATATGAAGGGTGAAAGGAGAGGTGATAGGATAACCCATTTCCTTCAACAAATTTTGCATTCAGCTGACGGATCAAGTTGAATTGCATGGCCATGGGATCCATTTGCTTTGGCCGCGACGAGTTTCTTACGGCCAGGACCAGGGGCGGAGGTTATCATGATTTGAGTGGGAGCCTGAGAGTCGCGTTGTGGGTGATGATTGCCTGTTCCCGATAGCTCAGAATAACCCATGCGGAAGGGGCCACTAACAGGTTGTCGTATCTCAGACAGAAAAGGAGAAATTGGATGCGCACTGTGAATCATACCGCCAGAAGTAGTGATATTGGGGATAGAGAGGTTTCCTGCTTCGTCACTACTCAGGCTCACAATTTTCGGTGGCGATTGGCGGGGGGAAATTGGCAATATGGAAGGTGACCGAGGCGGAGAATCGATGCGCATCCTTTTGACCCTTTTCTTACTTCCTTTTGTAT
>NW_006763302.1:1334374-1483577 GCF_000218685.1 Serpula lacrymans var. lacrymans S7.9
AAGTAAAAACAAAAAGTCGGCTAAAGTTGTGTGAAAGTCAGACTAATGGTTGAGGCGCTGTACGGGAACAAAAATGAAAATGAGATTTTGCGCATTTTTGGCGCCACAAGGAGTGCCGATATGCCAGAAGGCGTGCCGTGCCGTTCTTTTTGACTCAGACCACCCACAGACCCCATACCCCTCTAAAAACAATGTACAAGAGGAAAGCCTCAGCCTCAGGCATTGAAACTTCTACATGCGACTCTAAACGGCCTCGCTACTGGTTGAGGATGAACAGAGACACCAATCTTGCTACTCAGTCCACCAGCTCGCACAACTACCATGGTGTAAAAGCCACACCTATTCCACCTGATATTGATGATGGTCAGGTTTCCACCAGCACAAAGGACAGGCAAATTTGGTCAGAGGCTGAGGAAGTTGGGTTGATTGCGTATATAACTAGCAGGCGAAGTGAGGGTGGAGATGGGATGAATTTCCCAAAGAAATTCTGGCCAAAGGCTGCTGTGGAATTCAATCAGAATATACAAAAGGCTCATGTAGTTTACCCTGCAAAGGAAGGCAAGCACTGCTCTAGCAAATGGGGAAGGGTGCCTACAATGTCAATTTATTAATTGACGGTTTACTTTAGCCTGCAATTAGTTGTGATCTACCTACAAACTCGTCAAAGTGTTATCAGAGCAATTGGGCTTTCATTGGGATGATACTAATGGTGCAGATATCACAATTGAAAGCAACACTGTATGGGAGGATACCTCAAGGTATGTGCTCACTTTTTAAAACAATATCTGCATCTTATCGGTCTGTAGAAAAACCCTGGTGTCAAGGGTTTTCGCAACAAGGGTTGGGTCCATTTCAAAGCAATGGACAATCTCATATCTGGGCGTCATGCCAAGGGAGCAAATGCATTTTGCCCTTCTCTCATTCCTACCTCTGTATCTAGTCTTCCTGTATCTACCAATGCCCCAAATTCTTCGTCGTCCATGTCCGGTAGTTCCCTGCCCTTTCCCCCGCAAACGCCTAGGAGTGATCAACCATATCCCAACAACAATCCTCACCTCACTATGCCAACTATTCCTGCTGGCCCACTGTCGATGATGAGAACTGTTGTTAGAAAACCACACACAAAAAGAAACTAACAAACAATTCTCCCAGATTCCATGGAACTTGTTTATGGGCTTTGCCTCCTAGAACAGTGGGTGCTCTGGTTGTTCGTGGGGTGGTATGTATGAAGGTCCTTCAAAGTAAAACCCAGAGAGGTATGGGTGTGGGTTTTGAGGAGGAGGGATAGTTGAATTTATAGAAGATGGGGGCTTAATGACGAGTATAGATGAGCACTACCTTGCTAATTGTAGCACAAAGTAGGTTTGAGAACAACAAAGATGATGAGGTGACAAGGTTCCCAGTGATAGCAGGCTCCTGACGCACAAACTGTAGTGCTCAGAAGGACTCTAATCAAAAGGGATGAAAATGACTTCAGAAGTTGGAAGTGACGATGACAGCAGTTAACAGTGGTAGAAGTGGGAAGTATTGTGACCACACTGGATCACAAGTAGCAGAGTAGTGAACTTGAGAGTAGAGAAGAAGTCTGGAATCGAGTTCTTTGTTGTTTTTACAAGGTAAAATACAGGGGTTTATATAGTGAAAAGAAAGGTAGGCTATGCACAGTATAGCTGCGCAAAAAGAATGAGAAAGAACATGAAGGAAGGAATGTACGCTGACGAATCCTGCGTAGTTGCTACAGGATAAGATCATCAAAATAAGGGAAAGAAAGGGATAGAACAATGAATGCTGTGAGTAATGTCACAGGTTTGTACAGCCATAAAGTAAAGTCCAATAGCAAAAAGAGAGCAAGAAAATCATGATGTCATGGGAAGATGCAGTAAAAAAAGGGCAAGGAAAAACACTATCAGTATCAACACAGTTCCTTTATTGTCAGTCAGGCATTCTAAAAAAATATGTGTCCATAAAAATGATTCAAAAATCAAAAATAATTGCACTGTAAATGAATGTTCTGCTGAAGAAAAAAAAACTGGAGCCACCGGTCCACCACCTAGTCCAAATCCGACAGTTCCATGGCCTTACCAATGGACTGGTTGTGTTGGACCACCTGATCAAACGAGGGAGGGAGAGGAGTAGTTCCAATTTGGAACAAGTGAGTCCCAGGCAGCGTGTGGTAGGTGTAGCTGTAGCGAAGACGATGGACAAAGGATAAGTGTACCCAAGTGAATGGGACAGCGATGAACATGGGCGACGCGAGGGGATGAACCTTCTCCAGCTCAAAAACTACCCACCCACGCTCCAACCAGGCAAGACGAGTGACCGATGTTTTGATAGTATGTGATGGCAGATCGACGTCATGAAGATGGTGTTAGTTTTGGTGATTCTGCACCTTTGTGCTACCTATATATTTTCATTCCTTTCTCTATCTATTCTTCTATCATTCACTATTGATTGTGTTCTCTATTATTTCGCCTTTGTGGCTGCTTTGTTTACCTTTGTTTACAAAACTTCGGACAGTATTGCAGAGTCCAATGCTTCCTATTCTCTAGTTACTCACATTGGACTCTAGGTACTGTATACCTGTCATACTCTCTAATAATATAGTTACTCACATTGGACTCTAGTTCCAGTCCCTGATTGCTCTCAGCAAGTGGCTAGACACTTCCTTCAAGCTTTGTTCTTAATAGATGGACCTGTTGCCCTATTTGGACCGGCCGCCGGGGCTTTGCTGATATCCACGTGGTAGTCAACGGATTGGCGACGGAAGCAGATAGGAAGTGGTGACATCAGAAATGGTGGGGGTGCAAATAAGATGAGGAGGAGGAGGGTGGAGGTGACGAACAAGTGGATTAGAATGGGGATCCAGAAACGACCGTCAGGTGAGAATAAAAAGGAGAGGAAGGGGCCCATGGTGGGGCTAGGCAAAGGAAGGGGAGTAAGGGAAACGACAAAAGTGAGGGCGCAATGCAATGTGTAGCCAGTGGCGACGCGAAAATTTGCCGAAATGCCGAAACGCGGAAAGTACCGGATGGAAAAGCAAAGGTGAGCGTGACTGGATTGCCTAATAGAGGTGGTGCTGATCAGCCACAAGTTCAAAAAAGGCAATATTAATTACTATTCCACGTGGCACTGTGCCTGTGTGGCGCAAAGGCGAGTCTTTTGAATATTCGCTTCATTATTGACACTTGTCCATGCTACCAATCAACTTTGGTGCATGACATCGGGATCAAGTTTCATATGGGGGTCTTCAAGATGAGCCTCTTTTAAGGCGTTAACAAATGCCATGGCAGTCTTGATGTTGTCTAGCTTCGTGGTTCAAGTCAGGGTCTACAGGTCAACATCGTCAAGTCCAAATGTTATGGGATCTTCGTATAGGTCACCTTGGCTTTCATGTTGATAAGGTTGACTGTTGTATTTTGTGCACTCAGTCTGGTGCATGAGATCGCATGCAAGTCTGTTGATTGAATCAATGTTGATACTCTCAACTCTAAATTGTGGGAAATGTTCAGGATTGTATTAGATTAGATATAAATATGCTCATTTGTGAGAATTCTATGTAATTCAGTACAAATTGTTAGTCTTGTCCGAACTAAGGGTGGCGCGCGGGAGCCCCCCATTTAGCACCAATAAAGCTTACAAGGTGAGTCTGAGAATGGTCGGCAGATACCACAAAATTGGCATGAAACGGCCACATTTACGAGAAACACAGGTCCACTAAAATTCGAGTACATACTTACATGGCCCCTATGAAATATCAGCAAGGGCAGTCTACTACTTATTCTTTATGAATTGTATGCCTTTCAAAGGCTAAACCAGTGAAGTACTGTAGCATGATAATGATAATAAGGAAGCAATATACAGAAGACCCAAAACTGTGCTAGGAAATAAACTAGACTCAAAAAAAAGCTAGATACCATTCATATTGTCAAAACCCTTATTCCTTGATAAATATATATGTGGCTCCTGCCTGGATAATGACTTTTGAAAGGCAAGTCTGAGGAAAGTGTCGTACCTCTCCCCCAGTATTACAGCCAAACAATCCCACACTGATAACAAATTAATAATATAATTACTCAAACATAGTAATATCTAAGTGCATGTGAGATTGATCAACAAAATATATCAACTCAAGGCGTCTGCGCGTGGTGGGCATGTGCGGTAATACATTGCGCTCGTTGTTGTCTTCTCCCACATCATCGGCAAAGTTCCCCTCATCAAGTTGAATTGACACTCACGCTCAAGGCAATGACTGGCGAGCTGAAACAAGGATGCCCCCTCCCGCTCCAAGCTCTCCCCCCATCGATGGTCATTAAATTGCGCCTGGTAGAGGATACCGTCTGCAAAATCCTGCAGTAATTTTGCACGAGTCACCATTGTTTCACCTACAGACCAATTCTCTATCCCTCCAACGTCAATAATTCCTTCATCACCTGACTCCTTGTCATCTCGGATGTCTGAATCCCCTTGTCCAGTAGCCATGTTTGTCAGCAAAACGGTGTCATCATTATTCAAATGGCCGGTTGGAGTGTCCAGCAAAATGAGCGCTGGATGCTTCCAGAACGGCATTGTTCAATTACGCTTGACCTCAAGGAAGAACAAGGGGGGGACAGGATGGACATCTTGAATAAGATGCTTGCAGAGGAGAAATTGGCTGGTACTGAAATATGGGCAGGTACACACCCAGGTGAGTGTGTTCGGTCTGTATTTGTTGTTCAACGGCATAGTAATTGGGGTTGTTGCCACCCGTTTCCAGTCCCACTTGAATGCCTTGCGCCATGATGCAAGTTCTCAATATTGGCCTTTGTTATCCATCAAACGGTCTAGCTTGCGATAATAGGTAGGCGCCAGCTTCATGACAAGGACCCATGCCAGAAGGTCAACGCATGGTTTGTGAAAATGGTGAAGAATGTCATGTTTGATACAACGCCAACTATTGAATGTAAGTTACTAATGTCCCTCGTTATGTGTAAACTGACTTACTGGCTCTCTAGAATCATTGTGGCCTTGAGCACTGGAATCTCATCATGATATGATTGTGCCCACAATTCCCATCGCTCTAGCCTGTACCAGTTCTCCCAGAGGTATGCGCAGGCTTCATGTAGATCATTCACAATGCAAAATTGATACATTTGCTTGACTGCCCAGTCACAAATCCCTCGGCGGCTTGGGTGCGAGTATCCAGGGATGAGAGGATGGGCACAGAAATACCTTTCCATCATATCAATGATCTTCTCCCGATGATTTTTGGGACAGAATGTGCGTTTTTCCTTTGTTGTCTTGTGCTTGATTGATTCCAACTGGTCTACAGTTTCCTCTTTAGGCCACTTTGGCAACCTGATCATCAATTTCCTGTGGCCAGTGGTCTCATCACCGTCACACTGACAGTCGGTTTCAATGGGTGGTGTGCTATTTGTTGTCAGTGGTGACACCATCAATGGCAGCCTAGGTATATGGAGGGGAATAGTATTTGGGGTAGGGCAAGGAGCTTCGTTGACTTGCAACACATCTGGGGCACCACCTTCATACTTGGTCATGTCTGCTTTTCTGGGGGGAACAAATGTTGTGTTGATGAAGGCAAATTCTGCATGCGCACGTTGGGGATTATATGGAGTTGTTGCCAGCTTATTTTTAGCCAGGCGCTCCTGCATTGCTTGTCGTAGGTGCCACCAGCATAGTTGAATCTTTGCGTCCCAGATCTCTCGGAGCATGCCAATTTCAGCCATGTCCTTATTGACGTGCGTGAAGATGGGTACAACACCATATGTGTCATGTAGACACTTTACCCATGCTGTCAAGGCTACCTTCCGCTTGCCAATGTCTAGGGCACTTGCTGTGGATAGTACGCAGTATGACAGGGGAAACCCTGCATTGTCATATTCTCCAAGAACACTGTAGAGTTTGAGATTCTTGGAGTTTGTATTATCTGTTAGTCAAGGTCAGTCTTGACATCATATGCAATAGCGGTGATTTCTTACGCGTTGCGTCGATTCAAATCTTGACAACTTTTCCTTTTAGCCGCTGTGCAATTTTCTTCATGCCCCAACACAGCTGTTCAACACCATCCGCTACTTTGATATCAAATAAATCTACGTCATCCTTGAGCTCACTGAGAAGGATATACACAGAGATAAGTTGGACAGGGTCCTTCTTCCAAAGGACCTCGCCCATTTCCGTCCATGCCCTATGGACTTGTTTTCCTGTTATGTGAGGATACAGGGCTTGTACCTTGGGCGTTATTGAAACTGGAGTGCTCCACTCAATATTGTTGCGTATGATCTGGATTGCCTTAGGCGGAATGGTGACATCATAATAAGGTTTGTGCCTCTGCTCATGCTTGAGTCGGATAGTCACAACACGAGTTCCAGAAGTGCATTTCACGCATAACACATTGAGCTGGCTACCACAGTCAAACCTCTGCATGCCAACATGATCACAGTGTTTAACATCAGGCTTTGTGCTTGGCTTGGCTTTTTTCTTCCTCCCGTCATCCTGACAGCACCACAGACGAGTTTTGTGGCCATTTTGAGTCTTTGTATGATCCTTCACCCTAGCCACAGATGTCAGTGATATAACAGGAGGACAGACAGCTCCTCACGTGAATTGGTACCCAGTGGTCTTCCATATGTCGCTAATGGTCATCTCAACTCTTTTTTTATCATCGACAAATGGATCTTCTGCAAGCTGGTAGCTGCCGAAGAAGCTCACACTCTCTCTGCTCTTGAAGTCTTCTTGGAGTGCGCAAAACAATGTGTTACTGTTTTCATAGACTTTTACGGCCTGCTAACATGGCTTAGTTAGCTCCTTACTTGGTGAGTTGTAGATCTACAGTTCCAGGGCCATCCTCGTCTGAACTGTCATGCCTTTCAGGTATTGGAGGTATGACCTCAGGGGTCCCTTCCCCAGTAAGTCTACCCACCTCATCTGTAGTCTCCTGGTGCGGAGCAGGTGCCTGACGTGGAGGTGGATCTGTGTGTTCGTCACCTCTCCTTTTTGTTTGGTGTGCAGTGACAGCCATTCTTGCTTTTTCTCTACATGAGGAACACATCTTGTATGGCAGGCCATTTCTACCAATGTTTTGCTCGGGAACTATGTTCTTGCATGATTTTTGTGAGCATTCCATTAGGAAAGTATAGAGGTAGCAGGCAATGTAGAGTTGGAACTTGAAAACACATAGAAATTATTGCCAAGTACAGTCAATTATACGAAATTTAGAAGTCACGTGGATTTCACGTGACTTTGTTTTGGCTGTAATACTGGGGGAGACCAGGGCCAGCTGTCTGAGGATGCTCTTGCAGTTTGAGTTAGCGCTTGCTGGGTTTCAAGTTGCTGAGTTTATGTTGAGTTTCTGCTGATCTCGGGTTTTGGCGAAAAAGTTTCAAGAAGTCGTGTTATTGACACCGAATGAGGGCTCCTGTACGCCACTCTTAGTTCGGATCAGACCTTACTGATTTCGACTGTCTTATCAGTAATTTGGTCTGACTGGGGAGACTAACAAATTGTGTCGTTTCCGACTGGGACTGAAGACTACTATTGATCTGAATTCAGCCGTAACCAAACAGATGAACCATGCCCATCATGAAGCTCAAGGTCAGCTGCTACTTTCCGGTGGAGTCCACCCACTTGTCACTTGTTCAATCCTCATTATTTTTGCAGAGCTCGGCAAGCAGTTCGCCAAACTATCATCCAGCCCCTCCCCATCTGCAGTTGTAAGGAGCGCTGATGCATTGGCAAAGTTCCTCAATGCCGATGGCCATCCTGTGTGCCTCGATCAAGTCCCAGCCGCCATGTTCAGCCCGCCACTTGCGCACCTACAACGGGCCCTCGCCGAGCTTGGCGATCTCGAGGTGACCGAACATGATGTCAGCCACGCGTCTAGCTTCCTCAGCAGTACAATCATGTCTTATCACAATGAGGACAGTCGCCGGAACGCCATTCGGCAACACGTAGACCACTTAATCGGGGAGCCTGGTCAGTGGGAGGAAAGGCTTGACCGGGTGGGGAACATCCAGCCTGATGCGAGTTGGTGGCAAGGTGAGTTCCCTGTCACAATCCTGAAGCTGAAAAATGCCCCTGGTATTGGCGGAGATCCTTTTGTTCAAAGTCTTGCCGACTACAGCAAGATTGTGTCGGACCCCCAGGTGCGGCAGCACGCATCCACGTTCGTATCTCCGTTGACGTGTTCTTTCTAGCTTGCGCACTTTCAAGGATCCTGCAATTTCCCTGTCTTGCTTCTCGGTCTCTCGGGAAATCGGATCGAGATTGGTGTGGCTGTCTGTGTTGGCTCTATCTACGCATCCAGGCTAGTCGCCTTCAATATCACCCCCGGATTTCACTTGTCCGAGAACATCATCCATGCGGCTCGAATCTTCAGGTGCCTTTCATCGTGTCGAGCGGCACTGGCAGCGCACTACCGCGCAGTTCAGGGCAACCACGTAACTATTGCGGCAATCTACCCTGACCCAACCTCAGTATCAGGCAATGCATTGCCGTGCCTGACCTACCACGGTGTCCTCTTGCGAACCGGCGAGCACGTTTCGACCAGCTTGGCAGACCTGGAAGTTGGGACCACCGCGCTGTACCGGGCTACCCTTGGTGACGCTGCTACCCCTGATGGTGCTACCGAGGTCGTCGTCAAGTTTGCGAGTCGATACGGTGAAGCAGCCCACCGCCTCTTATCCGATGCCAAACTGGCCCCAAAGCTCCACTGGTGCGAGCCAATCATCGGGGGCCTTTTTATGGTCGTCATGGACCATCTCGAAGACGGTGCATCAATCTGGCGACTGCGAAACAGTTCAAGGCCCAAACCTGTTCCCGAAGCTGTCTTGAGGGATGTTAAAGGGGCACTAAAGCTCTTGCACGAGAATAGGTTTGTGTTCGGAGACCTGCGTGACACGAATGTTGTTTCTTCCAAGGAGCAAGGGTTTCTCGTTGATTTCGATTGGGCTGGGAAGGAAGGAGAGGACAGATACCCAGCCGCGCTCAATGAAAATAATAAGTGGCATGCCGAGGTTCGTGCGCACGCCGTTATGAGCAAGGCGCATGATGATTATCAGTTCGAGCAGTTGGAGGCTCAGCTGAAGTAGTTTGTTATATCCTTTCAAGACCTTTTGTACCATAGCTCCCAAAATCGCATTACATTTGTCACCCACTCTTTTTCACCGGACTTTCACAGAATGTGCAGTTGGGAGGGATAACATGACTTCTAGTTCTCGCACAGGTTTGATATTACAAGTGCAATGGAATAGGCTGCTAAAAGCTTGAACGAGCTGTAAGACTTCTCATTTTAATCTGACGTAGTTACTTGCAGATAATCCAAGAGTATAGTGATGCATTGAATCATCTTTATATTCTTGTGGTGCACGTGTAGTAGTACCTAACAATAATTAATAGTATTGAGTAGAGAGGATACTGACAATGAAAAATGGCCATCTATGCTTCCGACTTTTCTTTTTCTTCCTCCGTAGGATCGTGGATAATCCTCATAGAATCCCACCATTGTGGTCCATACAAATAGTACAACACTCCAAAAGTCGCGCCGCTCAAATGCGCATAATGATCAAACATCCTGTACCAGAGCCAGAGATCAGCAAAACAAAATCAAAGCAGTAGCAATACAATCTCTTACTTCCAACCACGCAATATACCAATAGCGTCCAAGGCTATAATAGCACCCACACCTGACTGGATAGGAATTGCAAAGAACGGGAGGAATATGAGGCTGATACTAGCATCAGGGAATGCCAGTGCGCTGAGTGTGACAGCTATTAAGAACAAAGCTTGAAGGAAGCGTCTAGCCACTTGCTGAGAGAAATCAGGGACTGGAACTAGAGTCCAATGTGAGTAACTGGATTATTAGAGAGCATGACAGGGATACAGTACCTAGAGTCCAGTGTGAGTAACTAGAGAATAGGAAGCATTGGACTCTGCAGTACTGTCCGAAGTTTTGTAAACAAAGGTAAACAAAGCAGCCACAAAGGCAAAATAATAAAGAACACAATCAATAGTGAATGATAGAAGAACAGATAGAGAAAGGAATGAAAATATATAGGTAGCACAAAGGTGCAGAATCACCAAAACTAACACTCCCCCCTGATACTGCACCTCCCAAGCATCAGCTCCCCCCTGATCTACCAAATTTCCAGTGTTTTTCATGAGTGAGGGGTTTAGTGAGAATGTCTGCAACCATATCTCCTGTAGGAACATATCTGATTACTGCCTCTCCCTTTGATACTAAGTCATCTCGGATAAAATGATATTTCCGTTGAATGTGTTTTGTGTGAGCACGGTGTCATGCACCAAAATTGATTGGTAGCATGGACAGGTGTCAATAACGAAGCGAATATTCGAAAAGACTCGCCTTTGCGCCACACAGGCACAGTGCCACGTGGAATAGTAATTAATATTGCCTGTTTCGAACTTGTGGCTGATCAGCACCACCTCTATTAGGCAATCCAGTCACGCTCACCTTTGCTTTTCCATCCGGTACTTTCCGTGTTTTGGCTCGGCAAATTTTTGCGTCGCCACTGGCTACACATTGCATTGCGCCCTCGCTTTTGTCGTTTCCCTTACTCCCCTTCCTTTGCCTAGCCCCACCATGGGCCCCTTCCTCTCCTTTTTATTCTCACCTGACGGTCGTTTCTGGATCCCCATTCTAGTCCACTTGTTCGTCACCTCCACCCTCCTCCTCCTCATATTATTTGCACCCCCGCCATTTCTGATGTCACCACTTCCTATCCGCTTCCGTCGCCGATCCGTTGACTACCACGTGCCACTGCTGATATCAGCAAAGCCCCGGCGGCCGGTCCAAATAGGGCAACAGGTCCATCTTCATGACGTCGATCTGCCATCACATACTATCAAAACATCGGTCACTCGTCTTGCCTGGTTGGAGCGTGGGTGGGTAGTTTTTGAGCTGGAGAAGGTTCATCCCCTCGCGTCGCCCATGTTCATCGCTGTCCCATTCACTTGGGTACACTTATCCTTTGTCCATCGTCTTCGCTACAGCTACACCTACCACACGCTGCCTGGGACTCACTTGTTCCAAATTGGAACTACTTCTCTCCCTCCCTCATTTGATCAGGTGGTCCAACACAACCAGTCCATTGGTAAGGCCATGGAACTGTCGGATTTGGACTAGGTGGTGGACCGGTGGCTCCAGTTTCTTTTTTTTCAGCAGAACATTCATTTGCAGTGCGATTATTTTTGATTTTTGAATCATTTTTATGGACACATATTTTTTTAGAATGCCTGACTGACAATAAAGGAACTGTGTTGATACTAATAGTGTTTTTCCTTGCCCTTTTTTTTACTGCATCTTCCCATGACATCATGATTTTCCTGCTCTCTTTTTGCTATTGGACTTTACTTTATGGCTGTACAAACCTGTGACATTACTCACAGCATTCATTGTTCTATCCCTTTCTTTCCCTTATTTTGATGATCTTATCCTGTAGCAACTACGCAGGATTCGTCAGCGTACATTCCTTCCTTCATGTTCTTTCTCATTCTTTTTGCGCAGCTATACTGTGCATAGCCTACCTTTCTTTTCACTATATAAACCCCTGTATTTTACCTTGTAAAAACAACAAAGAACTCGATTCCAGACTTCTTCTCTACTCTCAAGTTCACTACTCTGCTACTTGTGATCCAGTGTGGTCACCACACTTCCCACTTCTACCACTGTTAACTGCTGTCATCGTCACTTCCAACTTCTGAAGTCATTTTCATCCCTTTTGATTAGAGTCCTTCTGAGCACTACAGTTTGTGCGTCAGGAGCCTGCTATCACTGGGAACCTTGTCACCTCATCATCTTTGTTGTTCTCAAACCTACTTTGTGCTACAATTAGCAAGGTAGTGCTCATCTATACTCGTCATTAAGCCCCCATCTTCTATAAATTCAACTATCCCTCCTCCTCAAAACCCACACCCATACCTCCCTGGGTTTTACTTTGAAGGACCTTCATACATACCACCCCATGAACAACCAGAGCACCCACTGTTCTAGGAGGCAAAGCCCATAAACAAGTTCCATGGAATCTGGGAGAATTGTTTGTTAGTTTGTTTTTGTGTGTGGTTTTCTAACAACAGTTCTCATCATCGACAGCGATGAAAGAATTAGAAGACGAGGGTTTTTGAAACGACGGACTACCCCGATGTTAGTACCGTCGAAAATGGCAACTGTAACAATAGCAACGATCAATGCCAACTCTTTACAAATCGATTGCTCGTTAAAACAGAAAACCATCGGAACCAAAGCCCTGATAGATTCAGGAGCTACAGACGACTTCATAGACAAAAAATTCGCCATTAAACACCGACTCCCCCTCCAAAAACTCCCAACCCCTATAACGTGTAAAAACGTTGACGGAAGCACAAACAAAAACGGAAAAATTACGCATTGCACCTATCAAAGAATAGACGCAGGAGGACAAAACAGGTTTAGGAAGTTCCTATTGATCGGACTAGACGGAGAAGACGTATTGCTAGGCTTCCCCTGGTTACGAAAAGTCAACCCGGTCATTAACTGGAAAGACAAAGAATTACCGTACTCGGACAAACACTCAATCAGGACAAACCAGACTACCACAGAAACAAAAATCAGGACAACCACAGTAGACGAGGACAAATACAAAACCATTCACAGATACGTATCCGACCACACACCCTATCATCGAACCACGATTCGGTTAAAAGTCAACTTGGCAATGGAACACGCACAAATACACAGAAAAAAAGAAAAGGAACATATCCTCCCAGATGAATATAAGGGCTATTCAGACGTCTTTGACAAGAAGAAATTGGAAAGACTCCCCAAGCAACGGGAATATAATCATGTAATCAACATGAAACCGGAATTTGTACCAACAGATTGCAAACTGTACCCACTGGCGCCAAAGGAAGATGAAGCGTTAACGGAATTCTTGATGGACAACTACAGAAAGGGATACATCAGGCCAAGCAAGTCGCCACAGGTGTCCCCCTTCTTCTTCATTGGCAAAAAGGATGGATCACTCCGACCATGCCAAGATTACAGAAAACTAAACGCATATACCGTAAAAGACCCATATCCACTACCCCTGATACCCGACCTCATTGAAAAATTGAAAGGAGCCACCGTCTTTACTAAACTGGATCTACGTTGGGGATACAACAAGGTAAGGATAAAAGAAGGAGACAAATGGAAAGCTGCCTTCAAAACCAGCAAGGGAGTATTCGAACCAACGGTCATGTTTTTAGGCATGTGCAATTCCCCAGCGACATTCCAAAGGCTGATGAATGACAAATTCAAAGACTATGTTGATGAAGGCTGGATGATCATATACATGGACAACATCCTGATCTTTGACACCAATGTCGAAAGACTCCGCATCTGGACAAAACAAGTTCTACAAAGGCTACGAGAAAACGACCTATTCCTGAAACTTGAAAAATGCACCTTTGAAGCGGAAACCATTGAGTACTTGGGAATGATTGTTTCCCACAACCAGGTATCCATGGACCCAGCCAAACTCGCAGGAATACGCGATTGGCCAACCCCGAAAGACACCAAAGGCGTACGGAAGTTCTTAGGTTACAGAAACTTCTACAGAAAGTTTATAGGCCATTATTCTGACCTAGCCCGACCCCTAAATGCCTTGCTAGAAAAAGACAAAAAGTGGAACTGGACAAAAATCGAAGATGACGCTTTCAAACTATTGAAACAAAGATTCCTCGAATCCCCTGTGACCCAAATCCCCGATTCTTCGAAACCATCGAAGATAGCAGCAGACGCGAGCAAACACGCCACCGGAGCCGTGCTAATGCAACCAGATGATCAAGGACAATGGCACCCGTGCGCATTTTTCTCGAAAACCCTATCCCCCGCAGAGAAAAACTACCAGATCTACGACAAGGAACTTTTAGCGGTAATAAAAGCTCTGAAGGAGTGGAAACACCTGCTTTTAGGAAGCCCACACACGATCCAAATTCTAACTGATCACAAGAATCTGACGTACTGGCAGGAGGCCAGGAAACTCACACCACGACAACGAAGGTGGCAGCTGGAACTGTCACAATACAATTACACATTAGAGCACGTACCTGGAACCCACATGGTGGTACCTGACGCACTCTTGAGAAGACCCGACTTGTATATCGATAACACAGACAACGACGACGACACCCCAATGATACCAGCGTCGGCGTTTCTATATCACACCAGAACAATAAAAGACACAATAGAGCAAGCAATGCTCACCAACGACAACTACCCTGGAAGAACGAAAAAGGAAGATTGGCACAAAGCAGAAGGACAGTTCTTCTATCAGAACAAACTACTGATCGACACTGCAGAAGAACAGAGAACGATTATCAAAAATCACCACGATTGGCTAACCGCAGGACACCCAGGAAGACTAAAAACCTATCAACTAATAAAAAAGTCCTATTGGTGGCCAGGAATGATGAAACAAGTAGAGGAATACGTGAAAGGATGCGCAACTTGCCAGCAAGCCAAAGTAAACATGCATCCGACCACGGTACCGTTGATCCCAAATCAAACACCGAAGACCAGTGAACCGATGAAGTATCTCTCGGTGGATTTCATTACAGACTTACACGAGTCTATAGGGTATGACAGTATAATGGTTGTGGTAGACCAAGGACTTAGTAAGGGGGTAATCCTCTCACCTTGCCACAAAACCATCGACGCACTCGAAACTGCACGAATCTTCCATGACTCCGTCTTCAAACGGTTTAGACTACACAACAAAATCATATCCGACAGAGGCCCACAGTTCGCCTCTGAAGTATCAAAAGAACTCCACAAACTCCTGAACATCAAAACCGCACTCTCCACGGCATACCATCCACAGACTGACGGACAAACAGAACGATCCAATCAAGAGCTAGAGATCTACCTCCGCATCTTTTGCCAGAATCAACCACACAGTTGGGCAAAGTACCTTACGACGGCCAAATTCTGCCACAACCAACGGCCACACTCCACGAATAACCAATCGCCGTTCTACCTCCTCATGGGATACGAACCCTGAGGAATCCCAACTAAACACCGATCCACAAACATCCCGTCAGTAGAAAAATGATTATCTGAACTGCTTAGGGCAAGAGAGAATGCTCTAAAAGCACACAAACTAGCGAGAAGCAAGATGATGAAACAAACAAACGGAAAGTTCACCAAATTCTCAGAAGGACAAAAGGTGTGGTTAGAAAACACCAACCTACGGGAAAAAGCCACCAAATACAAGAAGTTCAACATGAAACGCATTGGACCTTTCCGCATCCAAGAAAAGATCTCTCCGGTAAACTACCGATTATCGTTACCTCCCCATTGGAGGATACACAACGTTTTCCACACATCCCTCCTAACCCCGTATACCAAAACCGACACTCACGGACCAAACTTTATCCGACCACCACCTGACCTTATCAACGAAGAAGAAGAATACAAAGTAGAAAGTATTCTTAGACACAAACCCTGGAAACGCGGACGCTGTTACCTGATCAAATGGCGCCATTACCCTCATTCCGAAAACTCATGGGAACCAGAAGAACACTTGACCAATACTGCGGAGATACTGGAAGCCTATAAGAGAGACCACAAACTGCGTTGAAGAGACAACCACCCCCACCACCACCAATCCTCTGTCTCTCAAAACTCACAACATGTCTACTTCTCACTCTACCGGCTTCTCCATCACCACCTACTCTGTACCCAGCGAAGCCAACATGCTAGCCAACGAACGAGTGTCCTTTGCCCGAGGGCAACAACACAACCAGGCTGACGTCTCTGATGCCATAGAATTAATGTCAGCCAAAAACGCCCACGTCTATCTATTTCGTGAAACAGAAAAACGCTATCCCGATGCGTACCACGCTCTTTCTTCCCTATACACTTTCCTTAACATAGACCTCGTGGCTGACAAACTCCTGAAAGCCATAGACTCACTGCATTCGTTGGAAAGTGAGCATTTGCGGCACAACAATCAGGACTCGAGTATCTGTCGGGTACTCCGGATGGAAAAGTTAGTTTTGGAATCTTTGGAACGACGCTTGAGGATGAACTCCTTGAGTGGGCAGACGGACGCGGCAAAGGCATATTTGGAATTAGGCGGGAAGATCTTGTTAACCAAGGCGCGCACGCAGATAGAGCGAGACGGCTATACGAGTACTCCTCCACCCGGTTTGTCCCGCCGGTCCCCGTTATACCCAGATCAGATCAGTGTTACCCCGGAGCTCACCTACCCCACCATCACCCCACAACCTCCGCCCACCCAGTTAGCGGAAAGATACATTCCCACTGTCCCAACCAGCCCGACCTCACAAGGGTCGAACCCCTCCAGTCCCCGTTCCATTGGGTCGAACCCAGAACCACTAACACCGCAGTCACCTCCGCCTCGACCAGTACCAAATGCCCAAACGCGTCACTTGACGAACCGACGAGGAGCCCGACTGGGCCGACAAGAAGTGATACTCCAGATCCCCGCCGTCAGGACTCCATCAAATCGGCGATCTCGTACGTCAAAGAGTCCGAAAGACAGTCCGCCTGGCGTAACGTGCAGGCCTGAGGCCGGTTCCCCCTCCAATCCAATCAACGTAGATGACGCCAACATGATCAACCAATTGTATGCGGGAACGTACAACCTGGGGGATGATGATCCCCCCACTCCCAAATCCGACACCTCGTCTAATACCCGACGAAAGTACCACCAAGGCGTTCGCAACAACGCTCCTTACTGTCAAAACTGCGGTTGGAGTGATCACCGTACATATTACTGCGAAGCCTACTACTGCCCCGACTGCAATAGACGCGCACCTGGGCATAGTTTCAATTGGTGCCCTATTCGTAGGGAAAACGAAGATAGGATTCTGATAGAGGGATTACATGGAGACGTCAGCTACGACGACAGCTATAACATGGATGGCGAGGGTACCGAATTTCACCGAAATTTGAAGCAAGTAAGGGGGTAATGTTACAATTGTCTACCTTTATTACGGACTACTCATTTCTCTTTACTCATCGGTTATACCATCGGACCGATGACTCACGTCCTTCACATACACTTCCGCTCCTCTCACACTTCTCTTACTTTGTATAGTACTCAGTCCTCAACGGACGGACCTACCCTAGATAGGACGTAACTCCTATCGCCGACTTACTTCTCTATAAATACGCTTGTAACAGTAGTAGTATTCTCCAATACGATTCTACGCAGTTTACGCTTACAAAGCTAGACTCCTAAGATCAGACTTCCATACGGAAGAAGACCAACAACCGTTGGAATCCCTCTATTCAGAATTACATCCTCGAACTTGTCTTCGGATAAGTCTCTTTGAACAAACCCGACGAACCCTCAGACTTTGTTAAGCACTTTGTGCGTAACACTCTGTGGTCAACATATTCATTTTGTCTATAGCCAACCATTTAACAGGTATGATGTTTTTCTTTTGTTTATCCTTTGAGTGTTTTGTTGGTGATGTCAACCATTTTTCAGACTTTGGACAACCTCTTGCAGGAAGAGCGGCCCAGGAATGTAACGTGGATCCATTGATCAAACTTGCAGCCACGCCGGTCATTGCTGTTTTGGCTAGAAGATGTGTTGCACCTAACCTTTTGAACGTGTTGGATATTGCATTCAACATGGTTGTCTTCCCCATACCACCTTGGCCATTTATAACCATGAGTATTTGGTCGGTCTTCAACTCATTCAGGTAATTCGGTATGCTGTTTGCTATTATGTCATGTGCCATACATTGTTCTAGGTTCAAGTGTTGGATATGAGTATTGTGTATGCTTATGTTAATGGGGTTAGGTTGTGCAACTACTGTGGGAGTTGTTTGATTTTTGCTATTTTGAATGATTGCCATATCCTGAAGATTTTCTTGTCCCCCAGGTGTCTTGTACATGGGCAATCTGAGCATTGTATTGTTCCAACCCTGCAAGTATTGTATTGTTGCTGATGTTTGTTAGAGATATATTCTAAATTGTCAACATATTTGCGCTCACAATGCTGAACTGCTTTACAAGGTGCTTTATAGACCGTTGCAGGCCTTCATCTCTGTGAAAATCCCAATGTCTTCTGCAATGTTGATTGCACATGCTGCATACAATTGTTCCGCAGGAGTTCCTTGTTGTCTGTCCGCATCTTCTATGTCTTGTTCAGTCACAATGACTGCTTCTGTTTCCTGCTGACTTGAAGATATATCTGCAGAAAGCTCTTCAAAGGTTTCTTGTAGCCCTCCATATGTTTATATTGTCCATGAAAGTAGATAGAAAGTGCAAGCAGTTGTTTGACTGATAGTTGTGTGTTACTCTGTGATTATTCCTGTCATAGGATCCAGGCAATTGTTTTAGGTGGTTTTTTTTGGTTGTTGGTCCGGTTCATCATGTGAGCGTGACTGGATTGCCTAATAGAAGTGGTGCTGATCAGCCACAAGTTTGAAAAAGGCAATATTAATTACTATTCCACATGGCACTGTGCCTATGTGGCACAAAGGCAAGTCTTTTTGAATATTCGCTTCGTTATTGACACCTGTCCATGCTACCAATCAACTTTGGTGCATGACAATGTCACATCATTCATTTCAAAAACCATACACTTACATGTGGAAGTTTGCGATGAAACCTATCCAAACAGGTCAAAAAGCGGTGTTGATGATGAGAACTGTTGTTAGAAAACCACACACAAAAACAAACTAACAAACAATCCTCCCAGATTCCACGGAACTTGTTTATGGGCTTTGCCTCCTAGAACAGTGGGTGCTCTGGTTGTTCGTGGGGTGGTATGTATGAAGGTCCTTCAAAGTAAAACCCAGAGAGGTATGGGTGTGGGTTTTGAGGAGGAGGGATAGTTGAATTTATAGAAGATGGGGGCTTTGTGATGAGTATAGACGAGCACTACCTTGCTAATCGTAGCACAAGGTAGGTTTGAGAATGACAAAGATGACGAGGTGACGAGGTTCCCAGTGATAGCAGGCTCCTGACGCACAAACTGTAGTGCTCAGAAGGACTCTAATTGAAAGGGATGACAGTGACTTTCAAAAATGACGAGTGACGATGACAGCAGATAGCAGTGGTAGCAGTGGGAAGTATTGTGACCACACTGGATCACAAGTAGCAGAGTAGCGAACTTGAGATTTAGAGAAGAAGTCTGGAATTGAGTACTTTTGTTTTTTTTACAAGGTAAAATACAGGGGTTTATATAGTGAAAAAAAAGGCAGGCTATGCACAGTATAGCTGCGCAAAAAGAATGAGAAAGAACATGAAGGAAGGAATGTACGCTGACGAATCCTGCGTAGTTGCTACAGGATAAGATCATCAAAATAAGGGAAAGAAAGGGATAGAACAATGAATGCTGTGAGTAAAGTTACAGGTTTGTACAGCCATAAAGTAAAGTCCAATAGCAAAAAAAGAGCAAGAAAATCATGATGTCATGGGAAGATGCAGTAAAAAAAGGGCAAGGAAAAACACTATTAGTATCAACACAGTTCCTTTATTGTCAGTCAGGCATTCTAAAAAAATATGTGTCCATAAAAATGATTCAAAAATCAAAAATAATTGCACTGTAAATGAATGTTCTGCTGAAGAAAAAAAAACTGGAGCCACCGGTCCACCACCTAGTCCAAATCCGACAGTTCCATGGCCTTACCAATGGACTGGTTGTGTTGGACCACCTGATCAAACGAGGGAGGGAGAGGAGTAGTTCCAATTTGGAACAAGTGAGTCCCAGGCAGCGTGTGGTAGGTGTAGCTGTAGCGAAGACGATGGACAAAGGATAAGTGTACCCAAGTGAATGGGACAGCGATGAACATGGGCGACGCGAGGGGATGAACCTTCTCCAGCTCAAAAACTACCCACCCACGCTCCAACCAGGCAAGACGAGTGACCGATGTTTTGATAGTATGTGATGGCAGATCGACGTCATGAAGATGGACCTGTTGCCCTATTTGGACCGGCCGCCGGGGCTTTGCTGATATCAGCAGTGGCACGTGGTAGTCAACGGATTGGCAACGGAAGCGGATAGGAAGTGGTGACATCAGAAATGGCGGGGGTGCAAATAATATGAGGAGGAGGAGGGTGGAGGTGACGAACAAGTGGACTAGAATGGGGATCCAGAAACAACCGTCGGGTGAGAATAAAAAGGAGAGGAAGGGGCCCATGGTGGGGCTAGGCAAAGGAAGGGGAGTAAGGGAAACGACAAAAGCGAGGGCGCAATGCAATGTGTAGCCAGTGGCGACGCAAAAATTTGCCGAGCCAAAACACGGAAAGTACCGGATGGAAAAGCAAAGGTGAGCGTGACTGGATTGCCTAATAGAGGTGGTGCTGATCAGCCACAAGTTCGAAACAGGCAATATTAATTACTATTCCACGTGGCACTGTGCCTGTGTGGCGCAAAGGCGAGTCTTTTGAATATTCGCTTCATTATTGACACCTGTCCATGCTACCAATCAACTTTGGTGCATGACAACGCTCAGCTTGCGGTTACAAATATTTTTTGATCTCTACTTTGAGATCGTCCCAGGTAGGCCACACTCCCGCAGTGTAGCACTCCTGTAATTTAACTTGGGCGTATTGACCCGCCACAGGTCTTTTTAGTCAAGATAGCACCGCAGTGGCTACCTCAGAGTCATCAGCAAACACATCTCAGTTTGCCTTGACCCAAATTTGGAGTTTGATCCACCATTCAGCAAATTGTGCTTGGTCTCCCTTGAAGGCACCAGGGTCAGCGACAACTTTGACTTTCTTATTGAACTTTTTCTCAACCAAGGGGGTTTCTGCAGGGGGATTTGCCTGCAGATTGGCGAGTTGCGTAGTCAACGCCAAGATTTGTGTGCACATGTTTTGCAACAGAGCATTGACATCTTGTTGTGGTTGCAACTATTAAGAACAAAGCTTGAAGGAAGTGTCTAGCCACTTGCTGAGAGCAATCAGGGACTGAAACTAGAGTCCAATGTGAGTAACTTTATTATTAGAGAGTATGACAGGTATACAGTACCTAGAGTCCAATGTGAGTAACTAGAGAATAGGAAGCATTGGACTCTGCAATACTGTCCGAAGTTTTGTAAACAAAGGTAAACAAAGCAGCCACAAAGGCGAAATAATAGAGAACACAATCAATAGTGAATGATAGAAGAATAGATAGAGAAAGGAATGAAAATATATATAGGTAGCACAAAGGTGCAGAATCACCAAAACTAACACTCCCCCCTGATGCTGCACCTTCCAAGCATCAGCTCCCCCCTGATCTAATAAGTCCCATCATCTTCCTGAACACTTCCACTTTAGGCTTGGCAAGAGCCTTGGTCAACAAGTCTGCAGGCATTTCAGCAGTGGGAACAAAGGTAGGAGCAATCTGCCCAGAGTCAACAACATCTCTCAACCAATGCCATCGCAGATCAAGGTGTTTCATCCGACCATGGTGCTCAGGGTTCTTGGATACAGAGATGGCAGATTGGTTGTCAATATGAAGGGTGGAAGGAGAGGTGATAGGATAGCCCATTTCCTTCAACAAATTTCGCATCCAGCAGATCTCTTTGCCAGCCTCAACAGCAGCAATGTATTCTGCTTCAGTGGTGGACAGAGCAACAATGTTCTGAAGCTTGGAGCTCCAGGAGACAGCACCAGATCCCATCTTGACAATATAGGCACCAGTAGAACGACCAGAGTCCTTTTCACCACCATGATCAGCATCAGAGAAAGTGGTGAAGAGTTCAGTGGAATTGGGATCAGGACCAAGGACAAGGGAATGATTAAGGGTGCCTTGCAAGTAGCGGAACAAGTGCTTGACAGCGCTCCAGTGAGTAAGACCAGCATTAGAGTTATATCTGGCAAGGACTCCAACAGTGTAGGCAATGTCAGGACGAGTGGTAGTGGCCAGATACATCAGAGCACCAACAGCAGCAAGGTAGGGAATGTCCTTCATCAAAGCAGCATCACTGGATGTTTTGGGAGACATGTCCTTGGTGAGGCGCAAACCAGGATCCATGGGAGTGGACACAGGCTTGCAGTCCTTCATGCCAAAGCGCTCCAGAATGTCCAGAGTGTACCGATGTTGGGAGAGGGAGATGGTGCAATTACTTAGGTCTCTAGTGATGGAAATGCCAAGTAGGTAAGAAGTAGGGCCAAGATCACGAAGCTTAAAGTGCAGGGAGAGGTCCTTGACAGCTTGGTCAAGTGCAGAAGTAGAAGTGGATGCCAGTGTCATGTCATCAACAAAGACAGGGAGGATAATGCGCACATCAGCTCTGTTAAAGACATAGATGGCAGAGTCTGAATAAGTACGCTTGAATCCGAGTTTTTCAAGCACAGTGTGCATCTTCTGGTTCCACATTCTGCCTCCCTGCTTTGTCCCATAGATGGCCTTGTCCAACTGGCAAACAAGATTGCGAGGATCCTGATGGAATCCCTCTGGCTGATGCATGTAGACCTTGACATCCATGACTCCATTCAGGAATGCATGGGAAATGTCAATGGAGCGCAAATGGAGGTTGTGGATGGCTGCAATGGCAAGGACAACTCTGATGGATGATATGCGGACAGTAGGTGCAAATATTTCGAGGAAATCAAAGCCAGGGCGCTGGTTATAACCTTTGGCCACATATCTGGCCTTGTAGCGCTCAACAGTGCCATCTGAGTTGCGCTTGATCTTGAAGACCCACTTGCCACCAATAGCCTTGACTCCAGGAGGTAGTTCCACTAGTGACCAAGTACCATTGCGCTCATGAGCTTGAAGCTCTTCCATGGCTGCCTCTCTCCATTTATCTGCATCAGGACGCTTCATTGCATCTGCAAACAACCTAGGCTCAGCAGAGTCTCCAAAGTGTGCCACTTCATCATCAACTGCCTCAGAATCACTGTCATCACTCTCAATGGCAGGAGTAGGTTGTCTGTGTTGAAGCCACCATAGTCTAGGTGGTCTCCTAGCCCTTACAGGGCGTCTCAGTGCAATAGGCAAGTCAGGAGAAGGTGAGCGATGAGGAGGGTGATTTGGAAGCTCAGGAGGTTGATTCACAGGTGGTTTTGCATCAAGGTCCAAATGAGGCCCATTGTCAGGCAATGGCTGAGGCTGCTGAAGCGCAGCTGGTGGGCCCATATCTCCCCCTGGACCTGGTGCAGGGACATCCTCAATCAGGCCCAATGGCATGGATAGTGAAGGTGGAGTGGGAGGTGGAGGCGGGACATTGTTAGAAGGCCTCTTCAAGCCAGGGAAGTAGCGCTCATCAAAATCAGCTTTCTCAGAGATAACAGTGTGCTTGGTGGTAGGATTGTAGAATTTCCATCCCTTGTATCCCTCAGGGTAACCAATGAACACACATTTCTCCATATGAGAGCCAAAGACGCCTCTTTTGTCCTTTTGCACATGCACATAGGCAGTGCAGCCCCAAACGCGAAGGTGAGACATGTCAGGCTTGCGTCCATACCACAACTCAAATGGAGTGGCATGGGCCACTGCATCAGTGGGACACCTGTTCCAGACATGCACCAAAGCGGACAGACATTCACCCCAGAAGCTGTTAGGCAATGCAGACTCTGATAACATGGCAGTGATACGCTCAGTCAGAAGTCTGTTTGCTCGCTCTGCCACACCATTCTGCTGAGGACGATTCCTGGTGGTATGCTGTCTGACAATCCCATGGTCATCTGTGAATTGCTCAAATTCCTTGGACATGTACTCTCCCCCTTTGTCATCGCGCAGAGCCTTGATTTTACGCTCCAATTGAGTCTCAGCATAAGCCTTGAATCTCTTGAAAGCATCAAAGACATCTGACTTGGCCTTGAGAGGCACAACAACACGGAATCGACTGTGATCGTCAATGAAGGTGACCCAGTAGCGATAACCAGAGAATGTGGGGGAAGAGACTTGGTGTACATCAGAATGGATGAGGTCCAAAGGATGAGCAGAGCGAGTATCAGATGAGGGGAATGGATTGGCATGCATCTTGCCAGACAAGCACAGTTCACAGACAGGATCAGGAGCAGCCTTGGATTCCAGTGTAAGCCCAGTGACCAGATCTCTCTGTATCAGTCTCTTGACATCAGCATGATGGTGGTGAGCCAATCTGCGATGCCAGAGCATCAAATCAAGTGGTATAGTCGCAGTAAAATGTCCCAATTCAACACAAGCAGCAGTAGATCCATCAAGGAATGCTGCATTGTTGTCATTGATAGTTGCAGTGAACAAAAGAGTGTTGTCACGCATAAAGGACATGGAATGAGACGAAATGGTGACATTGAAACCACTTTGACGAGTTAAATACAAGACTGAGAGGAGATTATTTCGAAGATCTGGTACATGGAGCACTCTAGAGAATTCCACAGCCCTAGCCACTTTGCCATTCATCAAAGGATTAAACACCACAGTACCAACACCAGCTGAATAGACAACAGTGTGATCAGCCAGCTTGATTGGCACACGATATGGGGTATAGTGGTGCACCCAATGACGATGAGGTGTCATATGAGAAGTGGCGCCTGTGTCTGCATTCCAATCAATGTCAGCATCAAGTTGGAGAGGGCAATGAGGATCAGAGGGATGAATGGAACGAAGACTTGCATTCCCAGCTGATTCAGTGACCACAGTAGATGAATTGGCATTGTTGGGCGAAGATTTGGGCTGCTGAGAGGTATTCTGAGAGTTGCTGGAGCCTGCCTGAGCCTTATTGCCACGCTTGTAGCGATTCTTAGCACCCTCCACTGCCTGTTGGCGACTAGCAATGTATCTGTGGCATTTGTCTTGGGTATGACCAAGTAAACCACAGAAATCACACTGAACGCGAGTAGAGGTGGTGGATTGGTTGCAATGATGGCAGTTAGGATGGGTGCAGGTGCTATTGGCAGTGGTAGACGAAGAATGCAAGGCAGAATCAACTTCAGCACGACGACGGCGATTGACCTCTTCAGCAAGGAAAGCATCCCTGAGCTGGGTCTTGTCCAAGAGCAATAATTGCAATGCTCTATCCCCAGCACGACAGAGTTTCACAAGATTACCCAGACCTTCCGGCCCAGAAATAGTAGAGATGAAGTGAAGTGGGCATATTGATCAGGAAGCGCCCTAATCATGGCCATGCATGTCAATTCATCGTCCAATTCAGACAATGAGAAGCCAGTAGGACGAAGATTTTGAATCTGATGCATGCCTTCGTCAATTCTGGTCATGAGAGACTGCAGGGACTCGTCCTCCTTCTTTCTGATAGAGAAGAAGTCGTCATAGGCATTAAATCTCGTCCCAGGCTTCTTAGAGATGTGCACAATTGCCAGTTTCTCCCAGATCTTGACAGGATCATCAATGATGCCATCAAGATGGATGCGCTGCTCTTTGGTGACATTGAGGTATAATGCACCAGCAGCCTTTTCAGCTCTCAACTCCCATTTTTCTATTGCTTCAGCGTCAGTCCCAGGACACTTTTCAGCACCAGAGACGAGCCTCCACAGTCCCTTGGTCATCAACCAAGCTTGCATTTCACCACTCCACTGGGGGTAGTTAGTGCCAGACAAGGGATGGAACTTGGGATCAGAGTCAGACATGATGGGTGTTGTATAAAACAATAGAGCAATGATAAATGATGTAGGAGATGGCTATAGGCGATGGAATAGTGGCAAAGACAATGGGCAACAGTAGGAGGCGAGCAGATAAGATGGTGAGGCGGTAGAGAGAGGATATGGAGAGGGTCAGAAAGCGCAAGGATAGGTCCAAATAGGGTCCAAAAAGCGTCCAAAAGCGATCCAGGAGGGTGCTAAGGCTTCCTAGTGCTGCTACAGGGTTACGCCTGTGTTCCCCTTTCAATTCCACACTGATATTAACAGAGAAATCGCCTCGAGACAGTGTTGGTTAATAGGGCTTGTATATGAGTCAACAAAGTGACTTAAGCTCCCCAAACACCGCAGACTGAGAGAGGCTCTAGGCAACAGCAAACTGAGGCAATGCAGGCGAGCTTCACAGTCTATAGGCTTGTTCTATCTGATAATGGACAGAGTAGAGAAGATTGGAGCTTTATGCACACACCAGATATGCCAAAAAGCGAAAAATAGGGCAAAAAGTCGAAATTGATGCAGAGACAGATAAGATGGATGGATTGCCACCAAATCAGAGGTATAGGGAACATTTTTATAGAGTAATAGATGGCCCAAATATCACAAGAAGTGAAGCACAGGATGTGGAGATATGCAATAGGAGTCCAATAGGGGTGAAAGTGCCAAAAATGCGAACTTCACAGAGGATGATGGAGTGGATGGATTGCCCCCAAATTGAGGGTGTAAAGTGCAATAGTATAGGGTAGTAGATGGCTCAAATAGGGCCAAGATCCGAGCACAGGATGTGGAGATATGGAATAGGGGGCCAAAAGGTGGTCAAATGATGATGAAGGCTCACAGAAAGATCCAGCTCAAATCCAACCGCTCTGATAGGTCTCCTAGGGTTATTTAGGCCGTAGAAGACCATAGTAGAAGTTACAGGACAATCAGATAAGGATTGGGCGAGATATGGTGCAGATAAGACCAAAAAAGCGTCCGAAATGGGGGTAACTTGCAACAAGGAGTTGTTTTTGGAGATCAAGATGAGATCAGAGTAATCTGAGGTGATTGATGAGATAATAAGAGTCCCAGAAGACAATGGTTACGATGGATAAGCAGTAGGACGCTTGGATGGTGAGATATGAGGTCAGGAAGATGGCTAGAGCACAGGGCTCATAACCTATTAAGAACAAAGCTTGAAGGAAGTGTCTAGCCACTTGCTGAGAGCAATCAGGGACTGGAAGTAGAGTCCAATGTGAGTAACTTTATTATTAGAGAGTATGACAGGTATACAGTACCTAGAGTCCAATGTGAGTAACTAGAGAATAGGAAGCATTGGACTCTGCAATACTGTCCGAAGTTTTGTAAACAAAGGTAAACAAAGCAGCCACAAAGGCGAAATAATAGAGAACACAATCAATAGTGAATGATAGAAGAATAGATAGAGAAAGGAATGAAAATATATATAGGTAGCACAAAGGTGCAGAATCACCAAAACTAACAGCAACAACATGTCGACTTGTTCTCTTTGTAAAGTAAAAAAAATATAACTGGGGGTCCCCACTTGCTATCTGCGGATCTACCTCTTCCCAGCTGAGTATCAGATCTCAATCTCCGACTACCCACACTATAGTATTTGAAAAGTATATAAAAATGTAAATGTAATAAACCCTGGTCCGAACGGTTGTCAGGGGGTGGTCCGCTTGTTAAGCTGTCAACCCTTCTCCAACTGGCGGAGGCAAGTGCCCGGCCTGGTCAGAAGAAAGGGAAAGTGAAGTTTTTGTATGTAAATTCTAATCAACAGTGGTTCCACACCGATTGCTGAGCTAAGTACTCCCCTTAACGCTGGGGGCCATGTATCAAAAATATTGTTTCTTCTCCCAAAGCACTACAAGGCCATTGCTAGGAGTGCACCTATCTGCTATGCAGGATTTTCTCAAACAATGATAATATTGCCCTTAACCCTGGGGTCCAGGTTTGCACAACGTGTGAGAGAGTAAAGAGAGCAAGTCCTAATGTTACAACCAAGAGTTTGTATACTCTGGCGCACAACTCAGACAAGCAAAAGAGCAATGATGGGGAGTGGTTACCCCTTGGGATAGGACCGAGTTAGTTGTGAGTAAACAACAGGAGGACTCGCTGAGGAGTCTCCTTGATCTATTGGTCTATATATACTACTACAGGTTTGTTTGTACATGTGTACTGTACAGTTGATAGAGGCAGTGGTTGATGATGTCATAGGGCCTAGCCCGTGTGACCAGCTCCACTGCGTGAGAGACTTGTAGCTAAAATAAGAAAAAAGGCAGTGCGGCGCAAAAAAATGGAGTTTGAACAAAAGGAAAAGTGCCGCATGGCACGGAGTGTGAAAACTACAGTAAAAGGCTAAAGAGGAGAATGAAAATTAAAGGTCCAAAAATGTGTTATCGTAACAACACCCATAATACTTAGTCCCTCCAGGTTTGTTTGACTGCTATAGCAGGTGATGCAGCTTCGAGCTTGTGTTTTTGAGCCAGAAGTGGGTGGAGAGGGAAGAGATAGGCTTGCAAGGGTACAAAAAGGGGTGCATCATCACCAATAAATGAAAGATACTTACTGAGGGAGAGGGGGCAATTCTAGGCATGCATTGTACATCTCTAGAGATGTTGTTACAATAACACATTTTTTGGACCTTTAAATTTCTCCTCTTCAACTTCCTTCTGTAGTTTTTACACACTGTGCCATGCAGCACTTTCCCTTTTGTTTAAACTCCACCTTCTTGCACTGCACTGTGTTTCTTTATTTTTAGAATACAAGTATCTCACGCAGTGGAGCTAGTTACACGGGCTGTTCCCTATGACATCATTAGCCACTGCCTTCATCAACTATATAGTACATATGTACAAACAAACCTGTTGTTTACCCACAACTAACTTGGTCCTATCCCAAGGGTAATCACTCCCCTCACTACCTTTATAGCTTTGTCTGAGTTGTGCGCCAGAGTAACAAATTTTTGGTCGTTACAGATGTGGCAATGAAGTTGCAATGGGATGATGGTGATAGGATGGATGTGGGTGCAAGTGTAGATGACAAGTTTTCTTTGGCTTGTGGTTGCAAGGCCTGTGCCTCCTTAGCTAGATTGAGTTAGCACTGAGTTGGGCAAACCACTCATAGAAAGTACTTTTTTTTTTTTTCTTAGTTTGAGCCCTTGTTACTGCTGCCTGTTTCTGCCTGTTGACCTTGCTCTTGAGGACTTGAGCATTGTAGCGGCAAATGAGGCTCTCCAGAAAACCCCACAATGCCTTGCCATCTTTTTCAAGGTATTTTCAGTCAGCAATGAGACTGCAAAGGTAGGTAGGCAACCAAACATGGTGGAAATGGGGCATGAGAGCTGAGAGGACACCTTCAGTCCAGAAGGCACTGAAGGGAATCCAGCAATACAAAGGGCCTGTCTTGAGAGCCCAGCACTGAGCAGTGAAGTCCATCAATAACTTTTGGGCATGCTTGACAGTGTTTTTGGTGAGTGGGAGAGGGAGTGAAGGACTGAAGACTTTGTACTTGCCCTTTGTTTGAGTGGATTCTGGGAGCTGCAGTGAAGCTGGTTGGGGCAGTTTGAGTTCAGTGGGCAGTTGGCCATACATAGCTACAGGTGGATGGTACAGTTCACACGGGCTACACAGAGATGAACGCCTTGCAGTGAGGAAATCAGTGAGTGATTAATCACCTGGATTCTGGTAAGTGTTGTGGATAGCGACCTGCGGGCAGCTGCCATTTACATGATTGCTGAAAAAGCGCACCAAGTTGGGTGCCATTTTTGGCTCACTTGCTGGTGTTGTTTGGACTGTCTGTTTACATTTGACTCATTGTGGCTTCAACATTTTTCCTTGTTGGTGCACAGTGATGTTGCTGATAACTGACACTTCTACATAGGTTATGCAGACAGCATCATCATCTGGATTTTGCCCTGCCCTTCCTTTTTGCTGCACCAAGCTGCTCAACAAAGAAGGTAAACCATAATTTACTACCTTTTGGATATTTCTCCTATTAATTCCCATCCCAAAGGCTACCGTTGCAATAATGACTCAAGTACCAGGGTTGCCTTCAAATAATTGTAGGGTCTTGTGGTTGCACGCTGTGAAAGTCACTGAGTACCAAAGTTGGATGGTCATGGATCATTCAGCCTCTGGTAAGTGCCCAGATAAAAATTGTGTGACACAATATGTTAACTCAATTGTATTGCAGTATACCACCGCCTTTTTGCCTGGGTTCAGAACCAATGGGATTTCAGGGAAGTCTTGGCTGCCAATGCTATGGGTGAGTGACTCAACAACCACTTGAATATTCACATGCTCACAAAACTATTGTAGGTGGTAGTACTGACCCTCAGCCAGACCAAGAGCACTGCACACAGCTATGGTTTCTTGACCAGGTATTAGTGTGGCTGTTACAGCTATGAGAGGTACATTTTCTGGTAGCCTTTGTTGTAACCATCCCATCTGATTGTACGCCTTGTGGAAATCAGTGCCCCATGAAGACACAACATGTGCTTCAATTTTTCTGGACTCTATATAGATATTGACCATTGGCATTATTGGATCTTGTCCACCAGGTTTTGTTCTTTGAGGTTTGCTGCCTGGATGCTACTGAAATGAACCAAAACAGCTTTGATGCCAAGGTTGTTCATTTCTGCAGCCTACTCTTACAGTAAGTTTTTGTTTCTTGTTCTCTTTTGTCTTGCAACTAACCTGTGTATCTCCCAGTGCATTTAACACTGTCACTATCAAAATGACTGGTTTTTCCAGTAAGGGGCCCACTCTAATAGGTTTGCATGCTAATTCTTGCACGGTGAAGAGCAATCCATAAAAAACTGCCATTTTTCCACCTCCTGTTACGAACTATGTCTCTTAAGGACTTTATTTTCTTCTCTGAGTAGCTATGCACTGCTACTTATTCTTATTCCCACACTAGTTACCTGTTATGGTTTCTCACTGGTCATTGTTTGTTCAACACAAACACCTACCCTAAAGTAGGACAGTATATATAGATGCTTGTATTGTAGTAAACATCTCCAATATAATTGTATGCTTCAACAGTGCAACTTGGTTTTCATCAGTAAAGCCCTCTTTATCAGAATATGTCTCAAACCCGTTACCTACGGGCTTATCAGAAACCACTTCATTGCCAGAAATCCCTCTTGTTAGCAGGCTTGTACACTCCAAGCATAACAAAACAATTGTATTCCACATCATCCCACACTTATTAGTAAAGGGATGAAAAAGACAACAAAATGTCACAAGGAAGAAGGCCCACCACTAGGGCGCAGACTAGAGCAGAGCCTACCCAAATGGCAACACCCCCAGTGTCATCTAGACAAGAAAGAACAACAGCACCACCCCCCTTTCCCCAACCCAACGTCACCAGACTCCACACCAGAGAACAAACAGACACATTCTACAAAGCCAGAACATGTTGGCTACAGTATTATGCAAGAAGTCACCCACAGCTAATACCCAGAACCCAGCACGATCCCCCAGTAACTGAAGCAGACGTCTACAACAAAAATGATTTTGAAGAATTCATTGCAGAAGGCCAACCGATACCACCACCCACATCACAGATACTTCCCACAGCACCTAATACATCTCCTATCCCACCAACAAGCACCATGTCCAACACTGCTACACCCAAACCTACCAAATTCAGACAAATAGATGATTTCAATAGAATGCCTGACCGGGCCAACAGATGGATGTTGTCAGCCAAGGCATACTTTTACATAAATGATGCCATCTATGACTCAGACAAGAAGAAGGTCTTCACAGCACTCTCCCGCGCAAGACTTACAGTTTGTTTTGGGAGAGTCTACTTTAACTGTAGTGATTTCATCAGACATTTCAAAGAAAAGAAGGGACAAAAGAACATACCTTCATTTAACAAGCTATTGGACGCTGCAGGCATTCTTGGCTGGCGCTACGCTTTCACCCAGGCGTATAGAAGGGCACAAGACCTAGAAGCTATGGGTTCAGACAATGTCAGAGCAGGCAAAGACAGTCTGTCAAAGAAATTATGCATACCTGTTGAATGTTTGTGGTCTGAACACAATAGAGCCAACAACCAGATGGTAGCAGGAGAAAGGAGAGAGGGAGAACAAGATAGGGAAGGTAAAGAGGATGAGGGAGCTGGTGATGAAGCTAGCGTTCTATCAGGCTTGACGACAATTAGTGAGATGGGAAAAGCCGGCTCACAGAGAGATGTATCGCTGTTGATGATGAGAACTGTAGTTAGAAAAACCACACAAAAACAAACTAACATACAATCCTCCCAGATTCCATGGAACTTGTTTATGGGCTTTGCCTCCTAGAACAGTGGGTGCTCTGGTTGTTCGTGGGTGCTATGTATAACAATCCTTCAAAGTCAAACCCAGAGATGTATGGGTGTGGGTTTTGAGGAGGAGGGATAGTTGGAATAAAGAAGATAGGGGCTTTGTAGCAAGTTTGGACAAGCACTACCTTGCTAATTGTAACACAAGGTAGGTTTGAGAATGACAAGATAATGAGGTTCCCAGTGGTAGCAGGCTCCTGATGCACAGACTGTAGTGCTCAGAAGGACTCTAATTGAAAGGGATGACAATGACGTTCAAAAGTGATGAGTGACAATGACAGCAGTTAACAGTGGTAGCAGCGGGAAGTGTTGTGACCACACTGGATCACAAGTAGCAGAGTAGTGAGCTTGAGATTAGAGAAGAAGTCTGGATTTGAGTTCTTGTTGTTTTACAAGGTAAAATACAGGGGTTTATATAGTAAAAAGAAAGGTAGGCTATGCACAGTATAGTTGTGCAAAAAGAATGAGAAAGACCATGAAGGAAGGAATGTACGCTGACAAATCCTGCATAGGTAGTATAGGATAAGATTGTCAAAATAAGAAAAAGAAAGGGATAGAACAATGAATGCTATATAAGTAATGTCACAGGTTTGTACAGCCATAAAATAAAGTCCAATAGCAGAAAGAGGGCACTGCATTGTTGTTACAATAAGCGGTGGGTTAACCATTATAAACGTCAAGAACAATATATTGGGTTTTGATGGCCATTAGGTCCTCTTGGTATTCCTCCGACTGTAAGGACCATTTTATTATTTTCTTATCTTCGCTATATCTTGGTTCTTGAACACTTTTCCTATTACACCTCTGGCTCTAGGGCTAGAGGTATCATTTGCCATTTTACTTCTCATAGCCCTCACAGGCTTTCTTAACCATTGCTACCATTTTATATCACAGATCAGAGACTGGGTATCGCTCCCAGCCAGCCAGCACACTGGGTAGGGACTGGTAGTAGGCATTCCTCCAACCAGCTCCAAGCCCCAGTAAAGCCTGGATACACTAATAAACACTTTGTTCAGGATTGTACCTCATCATGAGGATACGGTTCCTGAACACATGTAACAAACCTCTATTATTAGTACAAATTTCTCACCGCTGATTAATCAAGTTAAAAGTCGTACAATAGTTGTTCTCTCTTTTTCTTATTGGCCAATTGATTTCTCAGACCACTTTTCAAATATTCTCCTTTCAATCTGAGGAACGAACAGTTCACTATATAAAGCCTTACCTATTCATGTATGGCTCCTTAGTTTTCTATTACTGAATTTACCCGCTTTACTCCTCAACAAAAACCTTTGAAGCTTACCTCTCAAAGTCCTCTACTCGCTATATTAACTAGCGTCTGTCGACCTCAAGCTCATCGAACCTCTTACTCCCTGCAAGTGCAGAAGGAGACAGGTTTTGTTTTTGTTATAGTTTATCGTTGCCTCACACCAACACGGGCCAAGTTTCTATTTCACTCTCATAATTCACTCTTTCTGAATCATAATAGTTAGTGATGAATGCATAGGGCAAACATTGTGAGTGGAAAACAACTAACCAGAAACATCAGAATCCTCTGATTGAGATAACAGCTGCTGTAGAAGTTCATTGAGATAGGATACATGATAAATGAGTAGGAAAAGCGTCACAATTTTTTCAAAAATAGGTGTACTAAATTTGACTGTTTTATTTAATACACCCTTGTTCCTCTAAGAAGTAATGACAGTCCGTAGTGGCAGCTGTAGATGACTGTACTTTGAGTAAATTGTCAAAACCCTTGTTAAGATCATCGACTAAGGCTGGTTGCTCCGGTACACCCAAGGTGAATTGGAACTTTGCACCTGCTAGAGTTCCATATGACCAATTGCTAAAGTTACCATTGGGACCACAGTATAACTTGAAATCCTTGACTTTCCCAATAATAATCATGGCAGACTCATCGCCAGTTTGCTTGGTGATAACCCCATGACCGTTGCCTAATTGTTTCCAGCCCATGCAGGACAAGAATACTGCAGATGCAACATAAGTGGAGAGGCTGCGGGTGTTGTTACAATAAGAGACAGCATCGAATACAATGACAAGGGTAAGAAGGAAGAGCTGAAAAAAATCTGTGTTGAAGTATTCATTTAAATAATATAAATTAGGAGGCACTTTACCTCTTTAGTGTGGATGATGTTGTAATTGTAGAACCAGCGGTTGCCATCATCATCAGTTGAAATGATGACTTGGTTTGGACTCAAACTCCACATGATCCACATAGGAGAACTGGTCTAGACTATAATGTAGACGTCACGTTCTACAGGTCATCAGTTTTGAACAATTTGGAAAAGATGACAGGTTGACTGCAACAAAACTCTTTACAACAACAAAACATCATGTCTATGTTCTCAGTTCTGACAATAGAGCATATATTGCGCATATCAAACTTTGTTACATTCACTAGGGAGCAAAAAAGGTCAAAACAATTACTAGTTGAGGTCATTGAGAAATTACCTGAAGAATGGTGTGCATTATATGCTACTGCCGTAGAAGAAAAAAGGGGTTCACATAGTATAAATCAAAAAAAAGTAGGAGTGTAATGGGAGAAGACAAAGAACCTCCCCATCAAATGGACCATCACAGGCATACAAAAAATTTCTGGATGTTGGGGATACAGAAAAAAGCAAGGGACATATCCGCCAATTTATACAACAGACAAATAACGCTGCACTTAAACAAGATATATGTGCTGTATGCGGAAGCTTGATGTTTGCTTATGGCTTAACAAAGATCCTAGTCTCATCAATACCTCACAAAAGCTGCCTGTTTCCCTATTCACCACATCCTAAACAACACCGAGACTTTCACTAGCAAATGGTTTATGGATGGGTGAAGTACCTGTTGAGCTGAGCAGGTCAATAATCACTGAGAGGAGGTTGATACCACAATATTTCTTAGCGGTACATGTCATCAAGCTTTATCCAAAAAAATTGGTGCAAAAGATTGGGATGCCAAAGGTTTGAATAGTGGAATCAGGGAAAATGTATTGACATACCGATTGCCAACCAAGGACATTCTCAACATGGTAGCCAATTCAATCTTACTACACAGTCTTAGTGTGCTTTCGTCAACTATTAGAGTGACAATTGTTGGGCCGAAGAATATACCTGAAAGATGCATGAATGGCCTGTTCCTAGTACAAAGAAATGCTGTGCAAGACGCACTGAAGTTCCTGCAGCATAACAACCCATTATACTCTGATATAATAATCAGTGAAGATTGCATTGCTACCAGATAATAATGTTCCTCCAGAGCTAATGGACAATGTTCAATTTTCGTCTGACATTGATCAGCTCGAGATAGAATGTTCAAACTATGTACCAGACAGAAGTGAAGGTAAGAATTGTCAACATTCAGCGGGGAAATAAGCTCATACCCAGTGACTTGCAGAGAATCTGAAAATTTCAGGAGTTACTGATATGGAGGATAATGAAGATGAACACAGCTCTGCCGAGCAAGGTAAGAAAATTTGCGTAGTCCTACATGGCCAGCTATTAAATTATCCCAAAGAGGCTACCATACCATTACAAACTCTAGGAGTGGTCAATGCATCTGGAAGCAACATTCAATAAAACAAACTACTTGCTCATGCATTGGCGAATATATCAAAAGATCTGAAAAAAGGAGGTTATGCAATCAGAAGAGGATCACTGTTTGTCAATGAATACCCTCGGACTGATGAGGAAGGGATGAATTATGAGGGACAAACAGAGGATCCTAATCACATGCTTGGTACTTTCCCTTGGTTGTTTCCATATGGGCAGGGTGGCTTTGAAACAAACAAGAAAAGAAAGGTCACTTACGAACTCCATGCGCAATGGGCATTACACTATGGAGATAAGAGGTTTCAACTGGATCATCAATTCATGTTCCAGGCATTTGGGGTTATACAGAAGAAATAAGTCTGTCGGTCTGCATGTTTACAACTTAGCAAAAACACATTCCATCAAAATGAAGAAGCCATATAATCATTAAATGTCTCAGACTTTGCAATTGCAAGCAAAGAGGAGAGCCAAAAGAAGACCATATCAAATCCTACCATAAGATCACTCAAAAGGCACTTATCCACCATCAGGGCTAAAGTAATGGGTACGGATGAATCCAGGATTAAACTTTGAAAACAAGTTTGGGGATTCACCATTATGAAAAATCCACCATCAATTTGGTTAACAATAAACCCTTCCAATTCTCATGATCCTATAGCCCAGGTTCTTACAGGCAGGTGCAGAAATCAATCAATCTCACATGTCCAGCTTGTAGTATCAGGAATGTGTTTTGTAATTGAGTCACAACACTATCCCAATAGATAGTTTCAAAATGACGTGACACATATTGATCACCCCAGCCCATGACATAACCAACTACCTCTGGTGCGCTGAATTCTTGCTTGCGACTTAGTGTGTTGGCACATCTTTGAAGCATTTTTTTGTTAGCATTTTATAGGTCTGCATTTTGCCTCTCCTTAGCTCTGTGGAAAGCCAACGTCCTTGCGAGCAGGGCAGTTATGTTTGAAGATTCCCTTTGCTTTTTGGACATGTTATTTGTTATATACGAGGCAAGACCTTTGTTCCAAGTCCATTTAGCATTAGTTTAACATCATGATTAGCATATATGCATTCCATAATTTCAGGGTTCCATGCGTTGAGGTATGCCCATAGTTTTTTTGAATCCCACTTCCCAAACTTGTCTGCCCAATCTTCTGATGCTAGTGAGAATGGTGCCTGTTGTTTGCAAACAAAGTGGCCATCCACAAGTTTTTGGCATCCTTTGCCACATCTATGAAGTTGGAGTGATTTGCTCAAGGTCGCTTCTGCTTGTTTGGCCACATCTTCATAATTGTCATTAGGTTGCGTTAGGGCCGCTGTCATGCGCCAAAATTGATTGGTAGCATGGACAGGTGTCAATAACGAAGCGAATATTCGAAAAGACTCGCCTTTGCGCCACACAGGCACAGTGCCACGTGGAATAGTAATTAATATTGCCTGTTTCGAACTTGTGGCTGATCAGCACCACCTCTATTAGGCAATCCAGTCACGCTCACCTTTGCTTTTCCATCCAGTACTTTCCGTGTTTCGGCATTTCGGCAAATTTTCGCGTCGCCACTGGCTACACATTTCATTGCGCCCTCGCTTTTGTTGTTTCCCTTACTCCCCTTCCTTTGCCTAGCCCCACCATGGGCCCCTTCCTCTCCTTTTTATTCTCACCCGACGGTTGTTTCTGGATCCCCATTCTAATCCACTTTTTCGTCACCTCCACCCTCCTCCTGCTCATATTATTTGCACCCCCACCATTTCTGATGTCACCACTTCCTATCCGCTTCCGTTGCCGATCCATTGACTACCACGTGCCGCTGCTGATATCCGATCCGTTGACTACCACATGCCACTGCTGATATCCAATCCGTTGACTACCACGTGCCACTGCTGATATCAGCAAAGCCCCGGCAGCCGGTCCAAATAGGGCAACAGGTCCATCTTCATGACGTCAATCTGCCATCATATACTATCAAAACATTGGTCGCTCGTCTTGCCTGGTTGGAGCGTGGGTGGGTAGTTTTTGAGCTGGAGAAGGTTCATCCCCTCGCGTCGCCCATGTTCATCGCTGTCCCATTCACTTGGGTACACTTATCCTTTGTCCATCATCTTCGCTACAGCTACACCTACCACACGCTGCCTGGGACTCACTTGTTCCAAATTGGAACTACTCCTCTCCCTCCCTCGTTTGATTAGGTGGTCCAACATAACCAGTCCATTGGTAAGGCCATGGAACTGTCGGATTTGGACTAGGTGGTGGACCGGTGGCTCCAGTTTCTTTTTTTTCAGCAGAACATTCATTTGCAGTGCGATTATTTTTGATTTTTGAATCATTTTTATGGACACATATTTTTTTAGAATGCCTGACTGACAATAAAGGAACTGTGTTGATACTAATAGTGTTTTTCCTTGCCCTTTTTTTTACTGCATCTTCCCATGACATCATGATTTTCCTGCTCTCTTTTTGCTATTGGACTTTACTTTATGGCTGTACAAACCTGTGACATTACTCACAGCATTCATTGTTCTATCCCTTTCTTTCCCTTATTTTGATGATCTTATCCTGTAGCAACTACGCAGGATTCGTCAGCGTACATTCCTTCCTTCATGTTCTTTCTCATTCTTTTTGCGCAGCTATACTGTGCATAGCCTACCTTTCTTTTCACTATATAAACCCCTGTATTTTACCTTGTAAAAACAACAAAGAACTCGATTCCAGACTTCTTCTCTACTCTCAAGTTCACTACTCTGCTACTTGTGATCCAGTGTGGTCACCACACTTCCCACTTCTACCACTGTTAACTGCTGTCATCGTCACTTCCAACTTCTGAAGTCATTTTCATCCCTTTTGATTAGAGTCCTTCTGAGCACTACAGTTTGTGCGTCAGGAGCCTGCTATCACTGGGAACCTTGTCACCTCGTCATCTTTGTCGTTCTCAAACCTACTTTGTGCTACAATTAGCAAGGTAGTGCTCGTCATTAAGCCCCCATCTTCTATAAATTCAACTATCCCTCCTCCTCAAAACCCACACCCATACATCTCTGGGTTTTACTTTGAAGGACCTTCATACATACCACCCCACGAACAACCAGAGCACCCACTGTTCTAGGAGGCAAAGTCCATAAACAAGTTCCGTGGAATCTGGGAGGATTGTTTGTTAGTTTGTTTTTGTGTGTGGTTTTCTAACAACAGTTCTCATCATCGACAGCGTGACTGGGCGCGTCAGCAAATCCGTTCCTTCTAACAAGGCAACATGAGGACAGATGATTACGTTACCCGGTTCCTGGCCCTCTCCATTCAAGGAGGGCTCTGCAATGAACACGCAGTAGAACTGCTGGAGCGCAATGTGAACCCCCGCATTGCAGAACAAATCTACTTGCAGGATACAAGAAACGACAACTTGGCCCTGGTGGCTGAGGAAGTACGATGAGTCGGTAGAGCCGTAGAGCTCTACACTATGCACCAAGATGGCAGGTCCAGCACCAAAAACAACACATCCCAGAGGCGCCCTGGGTCATTAAACCAACCTAATCACTCTCACAGGTTCAAGCCGTTTGGGCTGCAGCCAGGACAGGGTGCTCCTATGGATATCAGCGCAGTCCAAGGCGGACAAATGTGCAGATTCAAGGGCAACTGTTACAACTGTGGAAATGGGTCTCAGATGGGGGTACAATAATGTACGGATCAAAGAAACAGATGCTTGGAAGGCCGCGTTTACGTGCCACTGAGGATCCTTTGAACCCCTTGTTATGTTCTTTGGGTTAACCAACTCACCGGCAATGTTCTAGAGCATGATGAATGAGATCTTTGCGGATATGGAAAACTGTGTTGTCATTTAAATTTACAATTTATTAATATTTAAGAAGTCGGACGATGAGGCTGAGTACAACAGGATTGTGCAAGAAGTCCTATGACGCTTATAGGAATGGGACCTATTCGTCAAACCCAAAAAATGTAATTTTAAAGTGAAGGAAGTAGACTTCCTTGGTATGATCATAGGCCAGAATGGAGTCAGGATGGACCCTGAGAAAGTTCAAGCTATATTGGATTGGCCAAAACCTACTTGTGTCAAAGGAGTTAGGGCCTTCCTTGGCTTAAGCAATTTCTACCGAAGATTTATTGAAAACTTTGCAAAAATCACGAGACCGTTGAATGATCTCACTAAAAAGGATATTGTTTGGCACTGGGGCGCCAAAGAACAAGAGGCTTTTGATAAGCTTAAACAGGCATTTACAACAGCGCCCATATTAGCATTTCCAGAATTAGACAAAGAGTTCCGGCTAGAAACCGACTCTTCTGATTTTGCTACTGGGGCTGTTTTGTCCATTAAATGCCCTGACAATCTTTGGAGGCCTTGTGCCTATTTATTGCATAGTTTGTTGCCTACAGAGCGCAACTATCAAATATACAACAAAGAGATGCTGGCCATCATTAGAGCTCTAGAGCACTGACAGCACTACTTAGATATTGCCTTCTTCTTATTTTTAGATACAACTCTCTCACACAGTGGAGCTGGTCATGTAGGCTAGGCCCCATGGCATCATTAGCCACTATTTTTATCAACTGTATAGTACATAAGTACAAACAACTCTGTAGTAGTATATATACCCCAATAGATCCAGGAGACTCCTCAGCAAGTCCTCCTGTGTATACCAACAAACTCACTGCAGCCTGAGGGGTAACCACTCCCATCATCTTTTTTATAGTGTGTTTTTGTGTGCGCCAGAGTAAGTCACTCTTAGTTGTTACAAATTCCCTACCTGCCCACAGTGATCCTGAAACAGAATACTATGAAGACTTATCAGCTTCATCCTCTCCAATCAGTGAATTAGAAGAGTTAGTTTTAGCAGTTGACAATGTAGCCTTTGAAATCTCCCAACTTTGCCAATACATTGCACTTATTAAAGGACACATTCACAGCTGCTCAAGGATTCTTGTGGGAATCAGATCAAGTGTCCAAAGAATTATTCAGATTTAATTTGATTCACCTGAAGCACTGCCCAATCAAGATCTACAAACAGAGAATTCTAGAAACCCCTCGTTGGAACAACAGCTCATGGAGACGTGAACTCAGACAACAAGTAGCAAACCACAAAACTGCTCTCCTAGTGTTAGCAGATCGAATCGCCCCACACCTTTTGTAACAACCAAGAGTTAGTTACTCTAGTGCACACAGAACACACTATAAGGAAGATAATGGGAGTGGTTACCCCTTAGGCCGTACCAGTGGCAGTAATGGTTTTGTTGGTGGGTATGAATATCACTTCTTTGGAGAAGCAATCAACTACCACCATTACTGAATCATACCCATTTGACTCGGGCAGATCCGTTGTGAAATCAACCGGTATATCCTGCCAAGGACCAGCTGGTATTGGATTTGGCATAAGTTTACCGGCTGGCGATTGATGAGAATTCTTAGCCATGGCACATCTCAGGCAGGATTTTACGTATTCCTGTATGTCTTTGACCATGCCAGGCCACATGTAGTTTCTGGAGATCAACTCCATTGTTCATTGCCACCCAGGGTGCTCAGCCACTGGAGTGTCGTGATGTCTGTCTATTGCTTGATCCTTGCAGACTCAGGCACATAGATTTTGTCCTTAAAACGGAAGAGCCCATCTACCCATAAATAGTTTTCATTGCCATCAAGGTGTGCCTTCTCTTCTGAGGAGATGTCTTTCCTGAAGATTTCCAGGAGATCAGAATCTTGCCCAATTCTAACATTGGCAACCCTTGATTGGTCTATCAAGGTAACACCTTTGTTATCATCTCTTATGCCATTGGCATGATCCTCTCTTCTGGATAAAGAATTGGCTTTCCCCATAGAGCTTCCAGGCTTATGAATTAATTTATAGTTAAACCTAGACAAGTATACCACGTAGCGGGCCTGTTTCCGGTTCAAGTCTTGGGCCATCATAAAATGATTCTTATGATCAGTTGAAATTTCAAATTGGTGCCTAGCACCTTCTAAGTAGTGCTGCCAGTGCTCTAGAGCTCTAATGATGGCCAGCATCTCTTTGTTGTATATTTGATAGTTGCCATTTTGTCAAGATCTTGGCACCAGCCAGTTTGTCTACTAGCTGACTGATCAAAGGCAGCGAATATGCATTTTTAACCGTGTGCTCATTCACGTAACAATAGTCCATAATCATACACTTTTTTCCATTCTTTTTATGAATGAAGAACACCAGGGACGTCATAGGACTTTTGGAAGGTCTGATGTAACCTTTCCTAAGCTATTCGTCTATGAAACTTGATACCTCATCTCTTTCTGGAGCAAAGAGTGGTATCATGTGTCCTTTTCTTGGTTTGAAGGTGTTTTTCAAATCTATAGCATGGTCCCAGGGCTTAGCCTCTGGGAAGCGCTCTGATTTATGTTTTGAAAAGGCTTTCCAGAAGTCATTGTACTCGGGAGGTACCAGCCTCTTGAGCTCTTCTTCAGGTTTTACCTCATCATTGTCATTGTTGATCTTTTTTAAAGATCTGAGCTCATAAACATGACCAGCATTTATCTTTTCAAGACGCTCATTGTGACGGACATGATTTGGTTTACCCAAATTCACACACTCCTGAGGGCAATGTGACAATGTGACAACCCCTGTCTGCCAGTTGATCTCAGGATTGTGTTTAAATCGCCAGGTCCAGCCCAAGATTAAATTAATCTTTCCTAGTTGGGTAGCTTTGGCGGTGACTTGTTCTCTGTGTCCTTGGTATTTGACCACAAAAGAACACTTGTGCGTGATGCAGCCACCCGCGTTCAGCGTACTGTCAATGTTATAGACGGGAATAGATACATCTAATTTTACAAGGGGGAGTCCAATTTGCTCCGCCCAGACCTGATCTATGAAGATTCTGTTAGCGCCTGAATCAAGCAGTGCGCTGGTTGTGTGTACTATGCCCCGGGCAAGGTTTTCCACACCAACGTCTAAATGGATCTCCTTTTGGAATAAATATGTGCGCATCAACACACACCTTGGGATTTTGGGAAAGGGTGGCTCCAGTGAAGAAGAAGGGGTATCAAAAGTGACATGTTTTTCTATTTTATTTTTACCAGAATCAAGCACCCTAGTGTTTGTCTCGCCGGGGCCATGCTCTAAGGGAAACGCTGGTGTAGCGGTAGTGTCATAAATATTACAGTCACAATGTTTCATACATGTACATTCTTTTGATAATAAATTTAAAAATCTATTTACAAATTGGGGAGCCATCCCCGTCTTTCCTTTATTGCTTGTGCAACACCTCGGAGCAGGGGCCACTTTGTTGTGGTTTGCTTCATTGTTCATAGGAGCGAAGGTACCCAAGTGACCTAAGCTCCGAACTTTTTTCCCTGAGCCTTCATCTCATTGACCTGTTGGTCATAGAAAAAGGCCCGGATTTCGTTGTACGAACAACCGGCCAGAGTTTGGAGCCGATTGTCCGGTTTCTTGGACTCTAATTGGTGCGCCTGGCGCCTGTTACGATTTGTCTATCTATATTATGGACTACTCATTTCTCTTTACTCATCGGTTATACCATCGGACTGATGACTCACATCCCTCATGTACACTTCCGCTCCTCCCGCATTTCTATTACTTTGTATAGTACTCAGTCCTCAACGGACAGACCTACCCTAGATAGGACACAACTCCTATTGCCGACTTACTTCTCTATAAATACGCTTGTAACAGTAGTAGTATTCTCCAATACGATTCTACGCAGTTTACGCTTACAAAGCTAGACTCCTAAGATCAGCCTTCCATACGGAAGAAGACCAACAACCGTTGGAATCCCTCTATTCAGAACTACATCCTCGAACTTGTCTTTGGATAAGTCTCTTTGAACAAACCCGACGAACCCTCAGACTTTGTTAAGCACCTTGTGCATAACAGCGCCTTTGATTATTTTTTTGCTGAGCGGCCTGCACTCCTTTTCTGCAGCCTTGGGACATGTGTCCCTCTTGGCCGCAATTATAGCAGTTTCCCCGGAATCTGCGCATCTGTCCTCCTTGGACCGCGCCAATATCCATAGGGGCTCCCTGCCCTGGTTGCAGCCCGAATGGCTTGAACCTGTGAGAATGTTTTTGATGGTTTGATGACCCAGGGTGCCTCTGGGTTTCATTGTTTTTGGTGGTGGACCCGCCACCTTGGTGCATTTGGTAAAGCTCTATGGCTCTACCAATTTGTCGTACTTCCTCAGCTGCCAGGGCCAAGTTGTTGTTTCTTGTATCCTGCAAGTAAATCTGTTCTGCAATGTGGGGGTTCACATTGCGCTCCAGTAGTTCCACTGCATGTTCATTACCAAGCCCTCCTTGGATGGAGAGGGCCAGGAACCGGGTAACATAGTCATCCGTCCTCATATTTCCTTGTTTGAAGGAACAGATTTGCTGACGCACCCAGTCACGCTCAGCTTGTGGTTTGAAATATTTTTCAATCTCCTTCTTGAGATCGTCTGAGGTCGGCCACACTCCTGCGGTGTAGCATTCCTGTAGTCTAACTTAAGCATATTGACCCGCCACAGATCCTTTTAGTTGAGATAGCACCGCAGTGGCTACCTGATTATTGTCTGCAAATGCGTCCCAATTTGTCTTAACCCAAATCTGGAGTTTGATCCACCACTCGGCAAATTGCGCTCTATCTCCCTCAAAGGTGCCAGGGTCAGCGACGACTTTGACTTTTTTGTTGAATTTCTTCTTAACCGAGGGGGTTGCCACAGGAGGGTTTGTCTGCAGCTTGGCAAGTTGCAAGGTTAATGTTGCAATCTGTGCACGCATGACGTGCAGCAGACCATTGATATCTTGTTGCAACAACATGTCAACTTGTTCTCTTGTAAAGTGAAAAAAAGGTAACTGGTGTAACGACCAAGAGTTATTTACTCTGGCGCACACAGGAACACACTATAAAGAAGATGATGGGGAGTGGTTACCCCTTAGGCTGCAGTGAGTTAGTTGTGCTAGACAACAGGAGGACTAGCTGATTCCTTCCCCATGTATTGCTCTTGTATATATACTAAAATACATGAGGTACTGTACAGTTGTAAATAAAGTTCAAAGTCCAATGTCTAACATGTGACCGGTCACATGATGAGTCTAGACACCGGTCAGGTGATATGCCACATGACTGGTCAGGTAACTATGAAAAGTTGAAAATGTAAAGTAGAGTAAATGGTCACATGACTGGTCATGTAACTTGGAAAATAAAAGTACAAGTACAAAAGTGAAGCGTAAGTGGATGCTGGTATGTCAATTGTAACAACTGGGGGTCCCCACTTGCTGTCTGTGGATCTACCTCTTCCCAGCTCAGTATCAGATCTCAATCTCCGACTACCCACACTATAGTATTTGAAAATTTATGTAAAAGTTATAGTATTTAAACCCTGGTCCAAACGGTTGTTAGGGGGTGGTCCACTTGTTAGGATGAGCAGAGCAAGTATCAGATGAGGGGAATGGATTGGCATGCATCTTGACAGACAAGCACAGTTCACAGACAGGATCAGGAGCAGCCTTGGATTCCAGTGTAAGTCCAGTGACCAGATCTCTCTGTATCAGTCTCTTGACATCGGCATGATGGTGGTGAACCAATCTGCAATGCCAGAGCATCAAATCAAGTGGTATAGTTGCAGTAAAATGTCCCAATTCAACACAAGCAGCAGTAGATCCATCAAGGAATGCTGCATTGTTGTCATTGATAGTTGCAGTGAACAAGAGAGTGTTTTCACGCATAAAGGACATGGAATGAGACAAAATAGTGACATTGAAACCACTTTGACGAGTTAAATATAAGGCTGAGAGGAGATTATTTCAAAGATCTGGTACATGGAGCACTCTAGAGAATTCCACAGCCCTAGCCACTTTGCCATTCATCACAGGATTAAACACCACAGTACCAACACCAGCTGAATAGACAACAGTGTGATCAGCCAGCTTGATTTGTTATGATAACATAATTTTCGGACTTCTCCTTTATTTTCATTCTCCACATTAACCTTGTACTTTAGCTTTCACACATGGTGCTACGCGGCACTTCCCCTTTTTTCCAAACTTCTCACGCCGCGTTGCCTTTTTTCTTATTTTAGACACAATTTTCTCACACAGTGGAGTTGGCCATATGGGTTAGGCCCCATGACATCATCAGCCACTGTCTCTGTTACGATAACACAATTTCCGGACGTTTCCTTTCTTTTCATTCTCCGCTTTAACTTTATACTTTAGCTTTCACACATGGTGCCACGCGGCATTTCCCCTTTCTCGCTCCGCGTTGCCTTTTTTTTACTTTAGATTCAACTCTCTCACGCAGTGGAGCTGGCCATACGGGCTAGGCCCTATGACATCATCAGCCACTGCCTTCATTAACTGTATAGTACACATGTACAAACAAACCTATAGTAGTATATATACCCCAATAGATCCAGGAGACTCCTTAGCGAGTCCTCCTGTTGTATACCAACTAACTCACTGCAGCCCAAGGGGTACCCACTCCCCATCTTTCATTATCTTCTATAGTGTGTTCTGTGTGCACCAGAGTAAATCACTCTTGGTTGTTACAGTCTCTATTAACTGTATAGTACACATGTACAAACAACCCTGTAGTAGTATATATACCCCAATAGATCCAGGAGACTCCTCAGCGAGTCCTCCTGTTGTATACCAACTAACTCTCTGCAGCTCAAGGGGTAACCACTCCCTCATCATCTTCCTTATAGTGTGTTCTGTGTGTGCCAGAGTAACTAACTGTTGGTTGTTACATTAGGACTTGCTCTTTCTACTCTCTCGCACGTTGTGCAAAAAAAAGTCCCACTGGGCACCCGGACTCCAGGGTGAAGGAGATTTGGTTATTGGTTAGGAATATCCCGCATAGCAGATAGGTGCGCTCTTTGCAACGGCCTTGTAGTGCTTTGGGAGAAGAACCAAAAACTTTTGATACGCGGCCCCCAGCGTCAAGTGGAGTACTTAGATTAGCAGTTGGTGTGGAACCACTGTTGATTAGAATTAAATACAAAACTTCACTTTCTCTTTCCTCTGACCAGGCCGGGCACTTGCCTCCGCCAGTTGGAGAAGGGTTAACAGCTTAACAAGCGGACCACCCCATGACAACCGTTTGGACCAGGGTTTAAATACTATAACTTTTACATAAATTTTCAAATACTATAGTGTGGGTGTTACAATTAACATACCAGCACCTACTTACGCTTTACTTTTGTACTTCTACTTTTATTTTCCAAGTCACATGACCAGTCATGTGACACACCGCCTGACCAGTGTCTAGACTCATCATGTGACCGGTCACATACTAGACATCAGACTTTGAACTTTATTTACAACTGTACAGTACCACATGTATGCAAAGTGGCTAGGGCTGTGGAATTCTCTAGAGTGCTCCAGATCTTTGAAATAATCTCCTCTCAGTCTTATATTTAACTCATCAAAGTGGTTTCAATGTCACTATTTTGTCTCATTCCATGTCCTTTATGCGTGAAAACACTCTCTTGTTCACTGCAACTATCAATGACAACAATGCAGCATTCCTTGATGGATCTACTGCTGCTTGTGTTGAACTGGGACATTTTATTGCAACTATACCACTTGATTTGATGCTCTGGCATTGCAGATTGGTTCACCACCATCATGCCGATGTCAAGAGACTGATACAGAGAGATCTGGTTACTGGGCTTACACTGGAATCCAAGGCTGCTCCTGATCCTGTGGACCGTGCTTGTCTGGCAAGATGCATGCCAGTCTATTCCCCTCATCTGATACTTGCTCTGCTTATCCTTTGGAACTCATCCATTCTGATGTACACCAAGTCTCTTCCCCCACATTCTCTGGTTATTGCTACTGAGTCACCTTCGTTGATGATCACAGTTGATTCCGTGTTGTTGTGCCTCTCAAGGCCAAGTCAGATGCCTTAGATGCTTTCAAGAGATTCAAGGCTTATGTTGAGACTCAATTGGAGCGCAAAATCAAGGCTCTGCGCAATGACAAAGGGGGAGAGTACATGTCCAAGGAATTTGAGCAATTCACAGATAACCATGTGATTGTCAGACAGCATACCACCAGGAATCATCCTCAGCAGAATGGTGTGGCAGAGCGAGCAAACAGACTTCTGACTGAGTGTATCACTGCCATGTTATTAGAGTCTGGATTGCCTAACAGCTTCTGGGGTGAATGTCTGTCCACTTTGGTGCATGTCTGGAACAGGTGTCCCACTGATGCAGTGGCCCATGCCACTTCATTTGAGTTGTGGTATGGATGCAAGCCTGACATGTCTCACCTTCGCGTTTTGGGCTGTACTGCCTATGTGCATGTGCAAAAGGACAAAAGAGGCATCTTTGGCTCTCATATGGAGAAATGTGTGTTCATTGGTTACCCTGAGGGGTACAAGGGATGGAAATTCTACAATCCTACCACCAAGCGCACTGTTATCTCTGAGAAAGCTGATTTTGATGTGTGCTACTTCCCTGGCTTGAAGAGGTCTTCTGACAATGTCCCACCTCCACCTCCTACTCCACCTTTGCTATCCATGCCATTGGGCCTGATTGAGGATGTCCCTGCACCAGGTCCAGGGGGAGATATGGGCCCACCAGCTGCGCTTCAGCAGCCTCAGCCATTGCCTGACAATGGGCCTCATTTGGACCTTGATGCAAAACCAAAGGTGCAGAATCACCAAAACTAACACTCTAATCCTGGTCTTACTCACTGGAGCGCTGTCAAGCACTTGTTCCGCTACTTGCAAGGCACCCTTGATCATTCCCTTGTCCTTGGTCCTGATCCCAATTCCACTGAACTCTTCACCACTTTCTCTGATGCTGATCATGGTGGTGACAAGGACTCTGGTCGTTCTACTGGTGCCTATATTGTCAAGATAGGATCTGGTGCTGTCTCCTGGAGCTCCAAGCTTCAGAACATTGTTGCTTTATCCACCACTGAAGCAGAATACATTGCTGCTGTTGATGCTGGCAAAGAGATCTGCTGGATGCAAAATTTGTTGAAGGAAATGGGCTATCCTATCACCTCTCCTTTCACCCTTCATATTGACAACCAATCTGCCATCTCTGTATCCAAGAACCCTGAGCACCATGGTCAGATGAAACACCTTGATCTGCAATGGCATTGGTTGAGAGATATTGTTGACTCTGGGCAGATTGCTCCTACCTTTGTTCCCACTGCTGAGATGCCTGTGGACTTGTTGACCAAGGCCCTTGTCAAGCCCAAAGTGGAAGTGTTTAGGAAGATGATGGGACTTATTAGATCAGGGGGGAGTGTTAGTTTTGGTGATTCTGCACCTTTGTGCTACCTATATTTTCATTCCTTTCTCTATCTATTCTTCTATCATTCACTATTGATTGTGTTCTCTATTATTTTGCCTTTGTGGCTGCTTTGTTTACCTTTGTTTACAAAACTTCGGACAGTATTGCAGAGTCCAATGCTTCCTATTCTCTAGTTACTCACATTGGACTCTAGTTCCAGTCCCTGATTGCTCTCAGCAAGTGGATAGACACTTCCTTCAAGCTTTGTTCTTAATATTCCCATCATATATGTTGTAACAACCAAGAGTTAGTTACTCTGGCGCACACAGGAACACACTATAAAGGTAGTGGAAGATGGGGAGTGGGTACCCCTTGGGCTGCAGTGAGTTAGTTGGTATACAACAGGAGGACTCGCTGAGGAGTCTCCTGGATCTATTGGGGTATATATACTACTACAGGTTTGTTTGTACATGTGTACTATACAGTTGATGAAGGCAGTGGCTGATGATGTCATAGGGCCTAGCCCGTATGGCCAGCTCCACTGCGTGAGAGAGTTAAGTCTAAAAGTAAAAGAAAGGCAACGCGGCGCGAGAAAGGGAAATGCCGCGTGGCACTTTAAAGTATAAAGTTAAAGCGGAGAATAAAAAGGAAAGGAGATGTCCAGAAATTGTGTTATTGTAACACTACCCCCCTTCTAAGGCTCGACTTCCAGGCGAGACCAAATTCCGGAGGTAGTGGTAAAAGTTTCGGGCATAGGTTGAAAGAGGGAATTAAAAAGGTTTGAATCCATGCCTCTAAGCTTCCTGGGAGCTGAGGGATTCCTAGAATAAAATTCGCGAACAGCGTTGCGGGAGTTTTCCAGATGGGATTCTGGTTCCCACGTTCTGTCCTCGTCTCCGTAGCCCTTCCATAGGACCAGGAACTCTAATTTTCCACGCTTCAAGCGTGCATCTACCACCCGTTCGACTTCGAACTCTTCTTCACCTTCCTGGGTGACTACTACCGGACCGGGCCGGTCTACGCGTTGTCCCGGCAGCGGTCCTTTGTAGGGTTTCACACGGCTAATGTTAACCGTGGGTACCACCCTCATTCGTTTTGGGAGTTCCAGCTCCACCGCATTAGGTTTGACTTCCTTAATCCGGTAAGGGCCAATCCACTTTTCGGTCAGTTTTCTAGACTGCCGGTCTTTTAGTTTTAAGTGGTCGGTATCTAACCAGACCAGGTCGCCGACCTTGTAGTCAGGGGCCTTAGAGCGTCTACGCTCTGCCCTGTTTTTCATCTGCTCCGCAGTTTTAAATAGCGCTTTGCGCGTTTCGTCCAAGACAGACTTCATGTCTTTTGCCATGTTCCCAGCAGTCTCGTTTTTGCTTTTGCCAGGTTCTACACCCATTCTGGGGAGGTACGATCTAGTAACCTCAAATGGTGCTTTTCCTGTAGCCGACGACTGTTTGATATTATATGAGAACTGGGCTATCTTTAGCCACTTGGCCCAATCCGTCTGTCTATCATTAATAAATATTCGGAGATACTGTTTTAACTCCTGGTTAAGTCTCTCCGTTTGTCCATCAGTTTGCGGATGGAACGCCATTGATAGTTTAGGTTTGATGCCCAGCATCCAGCATAATTCTTTCGTGAATTTGCTAGCGAATTGCGGTCCTCGATCGGAGATTACCGTTTCTGGTAACCCATGGATTGACCATACAAAATCCTTAAATAGGTCTGCCGTACCGGCGGCGGTGATGGTTTTGTTGGTGGGTATGAATACCACTTCTTTGGAGAAGCGATCTACTACCACCATTACTGAATCGTACCCGTTTGACTCGGGCAGATCCGTCGTGAAGTCCACCGATATATCCTGCCAGGGGCCAGCTGGTATCGGGTTCGGCATGAGTTTACCGGCCGGCGGTTGATGAGAATTCTTGGCCATGGCACATCTCAAACAGGATTTTACGTATTCCTGTACGTCTTTGACCATGCCAGGCCACATGTAGTTTCTGGAGATCAACTCCATTGTTCGTTGCCATCCAGGGTGCCCAGCCACTGGAGTGTCATGATGTCTATCTATGGTCTTGATCCTTACGGACTCAGGCACATAGATTTTGTTTTTAAAATGAAAGAACCCGTCTTTCCATAAATAGTTTTCATTGCCGTCAAGGCGCGCCTTTTCCTCAGGGGAAATGTCTTTCCTGAAGACTTCTAGGAGGTCGGAATCTTGCCCGATTCTAACATTGGCGACCCTTGATTGATCTATCAAGGTGACACCTTTGTTGTCATCTTCTATGCCGTTGGCATGATCCTCTCTTCTAGATAAAGCATCCGCTTTCCCCATTGAGCTTCCTGGCTTATGAATTAATTTATAATTGAACCTTGACAAGTACACCGCGTAGCGGGCTTGTCTTCGGTTCAGGTCTCGGGCCGTCATGAAGTACTCTAGGTTCTTATGATCGGTCCAAATTTCGAATTGGTGCCTAGCACCTTCTAAGTAGTGCCGCCAGTGCTCTAAAGCTCTAATGATGGCCAGCATCTTCTTGTCGTATATTTGATAGTTGCGCTCTGTAGGCGACAAACTATGCGATAAATAGGCACAAGGCCTCCAAAGATCATCAGGACATTTGATGGATAGAACAGCCCCAGTGGCGAAGTCAGAAGAGTCAGTTTCTAGCCGGAACTCTTTGTCTAATTCAGGGAATGCCAATATGGGCGCTGTTGTAAATGCCTGTTTAAGCTTATCAAAAGCTTCCTGTTCTTTGGCGCCCCACTGCCAAACAAGGTCCTTTTTGGTGAGATCGTTCAACGGTCTCGTGATTTTTGCAAAGTTTTCAATAAACCTTCGGTAGAAATTGCCTAAGCCTAGGAAGGCCCTAACTCCTTTGACGCGAGTAGGTTCTGGCCATTCCAAAATAGCTTGAACTTTCTCAGGGTTCATCCTGATTCCGTTCTGGCCTATGATCATACCAAGGAAGTCTACTTCCTTCACTTTAAAATTACATTTTTCGGGTTTAACGAATAGGTCCCGTTCCTGTAAGCGTCGAAGGACTTCTTGCACGATCCTGTCATGCTCAGCCTCATCGTCCGACTTTGTAAATATTAATAAATCGTCAATGTAAATGACGACACAGTTTTCCATATCCGCAAAGATCTCATTCATCATGCTCTGGAAGGTCGCCGGTGAATTGGTCAACCCAAAGAACATAACAAGGGGTTCAAAAGATCCTCGGTGGCACGTGAATGCGGCCTTCCAAGCATCTTCCTCCTTGATTCGTACATTGTTGTACCCCCATCTGAGATCCATTTTAGTCAGGATCTTGGCGCCAGCCAATTTGTCCACTAGCTGACTAATCAAAGGCAGCGGATACGCGTTTTTAACCGTGTGCTCATTCACGTAACGATAGTCCATAATCATGCGCTTCTTACCATCCTTTTTAGGAATGAAGAACAACGGGGACGTCATAGGACTTTTGGAAGGTCTGATGTAACCCTTCCTAAGTTGTTCGTCTATGAAACTAGATACCTCGTCTCTTTCGGGAGCAGAGAGCGGTATCATGTGTCCCTTCCTTGGTTTGAAGGTGTCTTTCAAATCTATAGCATGGTCCCAAGGCTTACCCTCTGGGAAGCGCTCTGATTTGTGTTTCGAAAAAACTTTCCAGAAGTCGTGGTACTCGGGAGGTACCAGCCTCTTAATCTCTTCCTCAGGTTTTACCTCATCATCGTCATCGTCGATCTTTTCTAAAGATCTGAGCTTGTAAACGTGACTAGCGTTTAACTTTTCGAGACGCTCATGGTGACGGACATGATTTGGTTTACCCAAGTTTACACATTCCTGGGGACAACGTGACAATGTGACAACCCCTGTCTGCCAGTTGATCTCAGGATTATGTTTAAATAGCCAGGTCCAGCCTAAGATTAAATTAATCTTCCCTAGTTGGGTAGCTTCGGCAGTGACTCGTTCTCTGTGTCCTTGGTATTCGACCACAAAAGAACACTTGTGAGTGATACAGCCACCTGCGTTAAGCGTACCGTCAACGTTATAGACGGGAATAGGTGCATCTGATTTTACAAGGGGGAGTCCAATTTGCTCCGCCCAGACCTGATCTATGAAGATCCCGTTAGCGCCTGAATCAAGCAGTGCGCTCGTTGAGTGTACTTTGCCCCTGGCAAGGTTTTCCACGCCAACGTCTAAACAGATCTCCTTTTGGAATAAATACGTGCGCATCAACACACGCCTTGGGATTTCGGGAAAGGGTGGCTCCGAAGAAGAAGAAGAAGTAGAAGAAGAAGGGGAAAATGACACATGTTTTTCTATTTTAGTTTTGCCAGAATCAAGCACCCTAGTGTTTGTCTCGCCGGGGCCACACTCCAAAGGAGACGCTGGTGCAGCGGTAGTATCATAAATATTACAGTTACATTTCTTCATACAAGTACATACTTCTGATAACAAATTTAGAAATTTATTTACAAATTGGGGAGCCATCCCCGTCATTCCGTTATTGCTCGTGCAACACCCCGGAGCAGGGGCCACCTTGTTGTGGTTTACTTCATTTTTACTAGGAGCTAAGGCACCCAAGTGACCTAAGCCCCGAATTCTTTTCCCTGAGCCTTCATCTTGTTGACCTGCTGGTCGTAGAAGAAAGCCCGGATTTCGTCGTAAGAACAACCGGCCAATGAGTGGAGCCGATCATCCAATTGTTCGGTTTCTAATTGGCGCGCCTGGCGCCCTTGGTTATTTTTTTGTTGGCCGGCCTGCAACCCTTTTTTGCAGTCTTGGGACATATGTCCCTCTTGGCCGCAGTTGTAACAGCTGCCCTTGAATCTGCGCATTTGTCCGCCTTGGACCGCGCCGATATCCATAGGAGCACCCTGTCCTGGCTGCAGCCCGAACGGCCTAAACCCGTGAGAGTGATTTTGATGTTGGTTTGATGACCCAGGGCGCCTCTGGGATGATGTGGTTTGTTTGGTGGACCCGCCACCTTGGTGCATAGCGTAGAGCTCTATGGCCCTACCAACTCGCCTGACTTCCTCGGCTGCCAGAGCCAGGTCGTCACTTCTCGTATCCTGCAGGTAGATCTGCTCTGCAATGCGAGGGTTGACCTTGCGTTCTAGCAGTTCCACTGCGTGTTCGTTACCTAACCCTCCTTGGATGGAGAGGGCCAGGAACCGGGTGACGTAATCATCCGTCCTCAGGTTTCCCTGTTTGAACGAACAAATTTGCTGCCGAGCCCAGTCACGCTCAGCCTGTGGTTTGAAGTATTTTTTGATCTCCTTCTTGAGATCATCCCAGGTGGGCCACACTCCCGCGGTGTAGCACTCCTGCAATCTAACTTGGGCGTATCGACCCGCCACAGGTCCTTTTAGTCGAGATAGCACTGCAGTAGCTACCTCGAAGTCATCGGCGAATGCGTCCCAATTCGCCTTGACTCAAATCTGGAGCTTGATCCACCATTCGGCGAATCTAGCCCTGTCTCCTTCGAAGGCGCCAGGGTCAGCGACGACTTCGACTTTCTTATTGAATTTTTTCTCTACCGAGGGGGTTGCTACAGGGGGGTTGGCCTGTATCTCGGCGAGCTGCGAGGTTAATTCAGCTATCTGCACACGCATTGCGTGCAGTAGCGCATTCATATCTTGCGACGACATGTCGACTTGTTCTCTTTGGGTAATGTAAAAATAGGTAACTGGGGGTCCCCGCTTGCTATCTGCGGATCAACCTCTTCCCAGCTGAGTATCGGATCTCAATCTCCGACTACCCACACTATAGTATTTGAAAGGTATATAAAATGTATTTGTAATAAACCCTGGTCCGAACGGTTGTCAGGGGGTGGTCCGCTTGTTAAGCTGTCAACCCTTCTCCAGACTGGCGGAGGCAAGTGCCCGGCCTGGTCAGAGGTATTCGAAAGTGAAAGTTTGTATTCTAAATCTAATCAACAGTGGTTCCACACCGACTGCTGAGCTAAGTACTCCCCTTAACGCTGGGGGCCGCGTAACGTAGGTTTTGGGTTCTTCTCCCTGAGCACTACAAGGCCGTCGCTAGGAGCGCACCTATCTGCTATTTGGGATATTCCTAACCCTAGCCAATCTCCTTCACCCTGGAGTCCGGGTGCCCAATGGGACTTTTGCACAAACGTGCGAGAGAGTAGAAAGAGCGAGTCCTAATGTAACAACCAAGAGTTAGTTACTCTGGCGCACACAGGAACACACTATAAAGGTAGTGGAAGATGGGGAGTGGGTACCCCTTGGGCTGCAGTGAGTTAGTTGGTATACAACAGGAGGACTCGCTGAGGAGTCTCCTGGATCTATTGGGGTATATATACTACTACAGGTTTGTTTGTACATGTGTACTATACAGTTGATGAAGGCAGTGGCTGATGATGTCATAGGGCCTAGCCCGTATGGCCAGCTCCACTGCGTGAGAGAGTTAAGTCTAAAAGTAAAAGAAAGGCAACGCGGCGCGAGAAAGGGAAATGCCGCGTGGCACTTTAAAGTATAAAGTTAAAGCGGAGAATAAAAAGGAAAGGAGATGTCCGGAAATTGTGTTATCGTAACATATGTTGAGAAAAAAATTGAGGTATAAGCATTCTTCCAAGTAATCACCCCTGTCCATATATTCCTTCATCTGATTGCATGCATGTAGGTTTCCATCCACAATTTGTATACAGACTTTGTCGTCTGTACTAATCTGCAAACAATATGTAAGTTTTAATTTGTATGCAGTATTTAAATCTCACATGTCCAGCTTGTAGTATCAGGAATGTGTTTTGTAATTGAGTCACAGCGCTATCCCAATGGATAGTTTCAAAATGATGTGACACATATTGATCACCCCAGCTCATAACGTAACCAACTACCTCTGGTGCGCTGAATTCTTGCTTGCAACTTAGTGTGTTGGCACATCTTTGAAGCATTTTTTTGTTAGCATTTTATAGGTCTGCATTTTGCCTCTCCTTAGCTCTGTGGAAAGCCAACATCCTTGCAAGCAGGGCAGTCGTGTTTGAAGATTCCCTTTGCTTTTTGGCCACGTAATTTGTTATATACCAGGCAAGACCTCTTGTTTCAACTCCATTTAGCATCAGTTTAACGTCATGATTAGCACGTATGCATTGCATAATTTCAGGGTTCCATGCGTTGAGGTATGCCCATAGTCTTTTTTAATCCCACTTCCCAAACTTGTCTACCCAATCTTTTGATGCTAGTGAGAATGGTGACTGTTGTTTGTATCCTTTGCCACATCTATGAAGTTGGACCGATTTGCTCAAGGTCGCTTCTGCTTGGTTGGCCACATCTTCATAATTGTTATTAGGTTGCGTTAGGACCGCTTTTTGGCCTGTTTGGATAGGTTTCATTGGAAACTCCCACATGTGAGTGTATGGTTTTTAAAATGAATGATGTGACGTTGTCATGCACTGTAGCACAAGGTAGGTTTGAGAACAACAAGATGACGGGGTGACAAGCTTCCCAGTGATAGCAGGCTTCTGATGCACAAACTGTAGTGCTCAGAAGGACTTTAATCAAAAGGGATGATAATCATTCTCAAAAGTGATGAGTGACAATGACAGCAGTTAACAGTGGTAACAATGGGAAGTGTTGTGACCACACTGGATCACAAGTAGTAGTGAGTAGTGAACTTGAGATTAGAGAAGAAGTCTGGATTCAAGTTCTTGTTATTTTTCAAGGTAAAATACAGGGGTTTATATAGTGAAAGAAAAGTAGGCTATGCACAGTATAGCTGTGCAAAAAGAATGAGAAAGAACATGAAGGAAGGAATGTATGCTGACAAATCCTGCGTAGGTAGTACAGGATAAGATTGTCAAAAAAAGGAAAAGAAATGGATAGAACAATGAATGCTATGTAAGTAATGTCACAGGTTTGTACAGCCATAAAAGAAAGTCCAAATAGCAAAAAGAGAGCAAGAAAATTGTGATGTCATGAGAAGATGCAGTAAAAAAAGGGCAAGGCAAAAAATATCAGTATCAACACAGTTCCTTTATTGCCAGTCAGGCATTCTAAAAAAATATGTGTCCATAAAAATGATTCAAAAATCAAAAATAATCGCACTGTAAATGAATGTTTTGCTGAAAAAAAAAAAAACTGAAGCCACTGGTCCACCACCTAGTCCAAATCCAACAGTTCCATGGCCTTACCAATAGGCTGGTTGTGTTGGACCACCTGATCAAATGAGGGAGGGAGAGGAGGAGTAGTTCCAATTTGGAACAAGTGAGTCCCAGGCAGCGTGTGGTAGGTGTAGCTGTAGTGAAGACGATGGACAAAAGACAAGTGTACCCAAGTGAATGGGACAGAAATGAACATGGGCAACGCAAGGGGATAAACCTTCTGCAGCTCAAAAACTACCCACCCACGCTCCAACCAGGCAAGACGAGCGACCAATGTTTTGATAGTATATGATGGCAGATTGACGTCATGAAGATGGACCTGTTGCCCTATTTGGACTGGCCGCCGGGGCTTTGCTGATATCAGCAGTGGCACGTGGTAGTCAACGGATTGGCAACGGAAGCGGATAGGAAGTGATGACATCAGAAATGGTGGGGGTGCAAATAAGAGAAGGAGGAGAAGGGTGGAGGTGATGAAAAAGTGGATTAGAACGGGGATCCAGAAACAACCATCAAGTGAGAATAAAAAGGAGAGGAAGGGGAGTAAGGGAAACAACAAAAACAAGGGTGCAATGCAATGTGTAGCCAGTGGCAACGCGAAAATTTGCCAAAATGCCAAAATGCCAAAAGTACCAAATGGAAAGCAAAGGTGAGCGTGACTAGATTGCTATTCCACGTGGCACTGTGCCTGTGTGGCGCAAAGGCAAGTCTTTTTGAATATCCGCTTTGTTATTGACACCTGTCCATGCCACCAATCAACTTTGGTGCATGACAGCACGGTGGTCTTCTCAGCTTGCAGACTACAACTTCAAAATGGAGCACATCAAAGGAGATCAGAACACTAAAGCTGACACTCCTCCCGGACGTACATTTTGAAGTACTTGACACCAACAAAGGATACCTACCAGATATACGCAGAAACGTCCAGGAACAAGATAATGTAGTAAGGAAGAATTTGAAAGAAAAGTTGGATACCTCGAAGATGAAGGATAGGATCATCTGGATCAAAAGAGAGTCTGTGATGAGTTCCTACCCAATCCCATTAACTAACTGCATCTACGTCCCTTGAAACCATGAACTACGTGCACAAATATTGAAAGATTATCACAACAAAGCTTTTGCTGGACATCCAGGAGAGAGAACAATGTTTGAACGAGGGAACCGAGAACTCTGGTGGCCGAGTCTTTGCACGGATATCAGATGATATGTATGAGGATGCGAGACTTGTCAACAAACCAAGGCACACCGGACAAAGCCTAACGCCCCTCTACATCCCAATCTGATACCCGATTGACCTTGGCAAGTTATCACCACCAACCTCATAGGCGCACTACCAGAGTCTAAGGGCTACACTGCCATTCAGGTTTTTGTAGACCAATTTAGCAAGATGGCCCATTTTGTCCCCACTTTTGTCACCCTTGACTCTACTGGTTACACACGTCAGCTCGGAGACAACATAATAAGACTCCATGGAATTCCTGAAAAGATCATCTCTGATCGAGGTCCTCAATTTATGTCACAGTTTACAAAAGACTTTTATGATTTGATGGGGATAACATCGGGCCTTTCTACAGGTTATCACCCTCAAACAGATGAACAGTCTGAACAGATCAACCAGGATCTTGAGCACTATCTCCATGTTTTCGTAAATCATAGACAAAACAATTGGGCAGATTGGCTTTCTATTGCCGAATGCACATACAACAATCATCTCCACACTGCAACAAATCAGACACCTTTTTTTTTAAACTATGGACTACACCCACAAAAAAATACCACCATTATATCGTCCCCTTGATCCGCATTGGCGGCCGAGTTTGGTGAACAGACGAAACGGCTCCATGAACTCATGAAATCTTCCCTTTTTTAAGCAAACAACAATTTTAGACGATACTACGACCGTAAGAGATCCCCACCCTGAGAATATCAAACTGGCAATAAGGTCTGGTTAGAAGGACACAACATCACGACAGATAGACCGATGAAGAAATTGGACGGCAAACACTTTGCACCTTTTAAAATCACCCAAAAAGTTGAACCTTCCGTCTACCAACTCAACATCCCGAAAAGCTGGAAGTCCATTCATCCAGTATTCAATAAAGCCATTCCATTGCCATATCACACTCCCGAATTCCCTAACCAACCAATTTTTTCACAACCACTGCCCAAAATTGTTGAAGGAGTGGACAAATATGAAGTAGAAAGTATAATTGCATCTAGACCGACCAAACTAAAACTAAACTCGACTACTTGGTCCACTGGCATGGTTATCCAGTCTCAGAATATACTTGGGAACCCAAAACCAATCTTACACACGTCTCTGACTTGCTCGCCACATTCCACAAAACACATCCTGCCGCCCCTCGTATCATCACCACTTCCCTTCACTTCCGCCCTTACAGAAATTACACCGCAACTTCTAAATCTCCGATGCTTTTTGATTGGATTACCAACAAGTTTCAGAGTGCCACTTCTGGACTCATAAGGACACGAGTCTTATAGAAGGGGAGCTAATGTAAGGAATCAATTTTTCTTATTGCATTCCCATCATGTCATGGTTATCCAATTTATTCCCTGTCACTCCTCTTGCTCTTGGACTAGAGATTACAGCTGGAATTTTATTACTTTTATCTTTTTTCTTCTTATTCTCCATTCATACTCATGTTCTATTGTACTTACAACAAAGGAGAACCATTGTAGACCCTCAAGAAGATATCCAGATGACATAGCAATAATCCAATGCTATGTCTGGGAATACATTGGAGGGATATTGATTAGCAAGGAAGGCTGTGAGTCACAGCCTAATGCCACTATCAATTGTTGGATTCAGGGCATTCTTCTCTTTGATTTCAAGCTCATTCACATACCTGCTGATCGTCATTGTGGTCCTGATGCAGTATAACGCTGTCAACCAACAGAGGAAAACTTTGAAGATGCTTAAGAATCAGAAGATTGGCTTGATGATATTGCCCTCCTAGTTGATCTTGCCAGACCTCTCCCATATCACTCTATGTTGCTCCCTTCATTCCTTACCAATGATTCATCTCAGTATAATGCCCTTCATTGAATCTTCCACTTTCTTCAGACTATGGACCTGCCTATATTTTTCTCTCTTCAAGCCCAAAAGCACTTTGTCAAGCAATCACTTCAATTCTTCTTGAAAGGAGACAGCATGTTCAAGTGTTGTCACTCTGCTCCTCCTCTCAAAGTCATCTTTAATCCTGACCTTCGACTTCACATCCTTACTGAAGCACACAAAAGGCTTGGTCACAGAGGAGTTAATGGTGTATTCTCTACAGTCAGAGAGCACTTTTACTGGCTCCATATGTTACAGGATGTCAAGCATCATGTGTGCACCTGCCATGAATGCCAGATTTGAAGTGTACGCAAAAGTGAAGTCCCACTTACCATCTCATTGCCTCCTACAATCTTCACCAAAGTCTATGTCAACATTATGCTTATGCCAAAGGCTAGAGGATATCAATATCTTGTTGCTGCAAGAGATGATCTGTCACTTTCTGCGGAAGGAAGAGCATTAAAGAAAGCATCTGCACATAATCTTGCTTACTTTTTCTGGGAAGAAATCATCTGTCACTATGAATCTATAGGAGAAGTTGTCACAGACAATGGAAGCGAAGTCAAAGGAGCATTTAAAGAGCTTGTGGAACATTCCCAGATCCCTTATATTTGCATTTCTCCCTACAATTCCAAGGCAAATGGTGTTGTTGAGCGTGGACACTTCATCATAAGAGAAGCACTTGTCAAGTCCTGTGAAGGGAATGTTCATTTATGACCAACCAAGGTCCCTCATGCCTTCTTTGCAGACAAGGTCACTACATGCTATTCTACTGGATTCAGCCCTTTTTATCTGTTGCACGGAGTTGACCCAGTCCTATCATTTGATTTAACAGAAGCAACTTTCCTTGTCCATGGATTTCATACTGCAATGCCAACAGAAGACCTCATTGCTTTGTGCATTTGTCAACTAGAAAAGAGACAGGATGATTTGCAATAAGCTGCACTCACTATACGCAAAACTTGTCTCAGATCTAAATTGCAGTTTGAGAAACTCTATGTATGAAGGATGTTCAAGGATGAATACCAACCTGGAGAGCTTGTTCTAGTGGGGAATACTCAGGTTGAAAAAGAGCTGGATCATAAAGCAAAGCCTTGTTACAATGGCCCTTATGAAGTTGTGCAAAGTACTAAAGGAGGATTATACATTCTAAAAGAAATAGATGGATCAGTATCACAAAGAGGAATTGCAGAATTTTTCCTACTTCCCTATTTCCCCTGCCACTCCATGCCTCTCTTGGACAAGCTGGATGACCATGATAAAGACCTAGATGAACCAGAAGATGAACCTGACTATGAGCATGACGACTCAGATGATAAAGATAATGATTAATGACTTACCTGAACAAATTTTATGCTGACATGACCCCTTAATATGTTGCCATGTTTCATTCCCTATGACCCTACCTTTATGGAAGCAACTGGGACAGTTGCAATTGCAAGTTGTCCGTGGATGTCATGCACCAAAGTTGATTGGTAGTATGGACAGGTGTTAAAGATGAAGCAAATATTCAAAAAGACTTGCCTTTACGCCACACAGGCACAGTGCCACATGGAATAGTAATTAATATTGCATTTTTCAAACTTGTGGCTGATCAGCACCACCTCTATTAGTCAATTCAGTTGCGCTCACCTTGGTTTTTCCATTCGGTGCTTTCTGCGTTTTGGCAATTTGGCAAATTTTTGCGTTGCCACTGGCTACACATTGCGCCCTCGCTTTCGTCATTCTCCCTTACCTTTTTTTCTTTACTCAGTCCCGCCATGGGACCCTAACTTTCCTTTTTATTCTCACACAACAATCGCTTCTGGATCCGTATCCTGGTTCATCTCCTCATCACCTCCACCCTCCTTCTCCTCATCTTCTTTGCTCCCTGCCATATCTAATGTCACCACTTTCTATCTGTTTCCATCGCCAATCCGTTGGCCACCACGTGCCACTGCTGATATCAGCAAAACCCCGGCAGCTGGTCCAAATAGGGCAACAGTGTTATGATCTCTATTGGACAATAAGGACTACTCATTTCTTTTTACTCATCGGTTATACCATCAGACCGATGACTCATTTCCTTCACGTACACTTCCGTTCCTCTTGCATTCACAGTACCTATTATAGTACTTAGTCCTCAACAGACGGACCTGCCCTAGATAGGACCTAACTCCTATCACCAATTCCTTTTCATTATAAATACCATGTAACAAGCATTAGTATTCTCTAATACGATTCTACGCAGTTTACGCTTACAAAGCTAGACTCCCAAGATCAGACTTCTACTCAGAAGAAGACCAACTCTTGTTGGAAAACCTCCATTCAGAACTACGTTCTCAAACTTGTCTTCAGATAAGTCTCTTTATAAAACCTCGATGAACCCTCAGACTTTGTTAAGCACTTTGTGCGTAACAAACAGGTCCATCTTCATGACGTTGATCTGCTATTGTATACCATAAAACCATTGGTCACTCGTCTTCCCTGGTTGGAGCGTGGGTGGGTAGTTTTTGAGCTGGAGAAGGGTCATCCCCTTTTGTCACCTATGTACATTGCTGTCCCATTCACTTGGGTACACTTATCTTTTGTTGTCAATGATGAGAACTGTTGTTAGAAAAACCACACACAAAACAAACTAACACACAATCCTCCCAGATTCCATGGAACTTGTGTATGGGCTTTGCCTCGTAGAACAGTGGAGTGGTTTGGTTGTTCCTGGGGTGGTACGTATAACGATCCTTCAAAGCAAAACCCAGAGATATCATCAGCCACTGCCTTCATCAACTGTATAGTACACATGTACAAACAAACCTGTAGTAGTATATATACCCCAATAGATCCAGGAGACTCCTTAGCGAGTCCTCCTGTTGTATACCAACAAACTCACTGCAGCCTTAGGGGTAACCACTCCCCAACTTCATCTTCTTTATAGTGTGTTCTGTGTGCGCCGGAGTAATTCACTCTTGGTTGTTACATACTGTGCATAGCCTACCTTTCTTTTACTATATAAACCTCTGTATTTTACCTTGTAAAACAACAAGAAATCCAATCCAGACTTCTTCTCTAATCTCAAGCTCACTACTCTGCTACTTGTGATCCAGTGTGGTCACAACACTTCCCACTGCTACCACTGTTAACTGTTGTCATCATCACTCATCACTTTTGAGAATCATTATCATCCCTTTTGATTAGAGTCCTTTTAAGCGCTACAATGTGTTCATCAGGAACCTGCTATCACTGGGAACCTTGTCACCCCGTCATCTTGTCGTTCTCAAACCTACCTTGTGCTACAATTAGCAAGGTAGTGCTTGTCTATACTCGTCAACTAAGCCCCTATCCTCTATAGTTCAACTATCCCTCCTCCTCAAAACCCACACCCATACATCTCTGGGTTTTACTTTGAAGAATTGTCATACGTACCACCCCAGGAACAACCAAACCACTCCACTGTTCTACGAGGCAAAGCCCATACACAAGTTCCATGGAATCTGGGAGGATTGTGTGTTAGTTTGTTTTGTGTGTGGTTTTCTAACTACAGTTCTCATCATCAACACCAGCTGAGGTTTGTCCATTTTGTGTGCCATAGTTCAAGCATGGGCACAACAGACTGCATGGACTCAAAGTTTCCATTATGGATTGATAGGTCTTTTTTGAGTCTTAATATTTGATCAAAAGTTTTCCCATTGCCACTAAATATAACAAATCAGTCTGCTGATGTTTTGTCATGAAGGTTTATTTGTGTCTTTAAGAAATCCTGGATGGTGTCTTTTATCCCACTAACCTGAATCTCGTCTGCGCTATTAGTGGCCAGCGGGATAACATTAGTTTTCCATGTTGGAGGAATGGGATTTTTTGCAACAGCAGCTGATATTTCACGCAGGTTGGATTGATTGACTTACAGCCCATGTACAAACTGTATCAAGACATCAAGGAAGTGAAATGCTGAGGCAGCTGCAAGACCCTGGAAGTCTAAGTCTTCAAGGATAACATCTGTGGTAAGTGTTTTCCTCTCTTGAAGTTTGTGATGTCTCACTAATTCCTCTACATTAAATGCAGCTGGATCACAGCCTTCCATCTCCACTGCTGTGCCCGCAAAGCCCTTGATCAAGTGGCTTTCTCCTCCAATCCTGGAGTCGCGCTGCCTGGCAAAGGCCTGGATGTTGCCTCCAACAACACAAAAAAAAGCGCCTGGAACCATGTTGCATTGCAGCCTTCAAGTTGGCCTGCATTTCATAGGCCAGTGTCTGAAGTGCTTTGTACACTGTGTCATATGCTACGGATTGCCCCAGTGAATCAACCGGAAAAATCAAACAGTGGGCCTTGGTGGCAAAAAAATAGAGGGCTCAACACAGAGCTGGGAAGTTGGCTTGGTTTGACAGGATAAAGGTGAGTGTCAGAAGTACATCCACTGTACCCTAGAGCTAATATGTCAGTAAAAGCCATATATTCTGCTGCATTGTCTTACAAGCTGCAAAAGACAGTAAGTCCTTACTACACCCACTTGTCCTTCACTGGCCTTGCATCGAGATGATTTTCATGAATACTCACTCAACATGTAACTGACAAACCTGGATAAACCTGGTCTCTGCCGAAGCAGCCATTGTTCTCCTAGGAGCACAATTGTACTCCTAGGAGTCATTATACTATAGCAAGTAGCACCTCCAACTATAAGTAGTAAGTGTTACGATAACACAAATTCCGGACATCTCCTTTTCCTTTTATTCTCCACTTTATACCTTAAGTGCCACGCGACATTTCCCTTTCTCGCGCCGCGTTGCCTTCCTTTTTATTTTTAGACTTAACTCTCTCACGCAGTGAAGCTGGCCATACGGGCTAGGCCCTATGACATCATCAAGCCACTGCCTTCATCAACTGTATAGTACACATGTACAAACAACCTGTAGTAGTATATATACACCAATAGATCCAGGAGACTCCTTAGCGAGTCCTCCTGTTGTATACCAACTAACTCACTGCAGCTCAAGGGGTAACCACTCCCCAAACTTCATCTTCACTTTAGTGTGTTCTGTGTGTTAGTTTTGGTGATTCTGCACCTTTGTGCTACCTATATATTTTCATTCCTTTCTCTATCTATTCTTCTATCATTCACTATTGATTGTGTTCTCTATTATTTTGCCTTTGTGGCTGCTTTGTTTACCTTTGTTTACAAAACTTCGGACAGTATTGCAGAGTCCAATGCTTCCTATTCTCTAGTTACTCACATTGGACTCTAGGTACTGTATACCTGTCATACTCTCTAATAATAAAGTTACTCACATTGGACTCTAGTTCCAGTCCCTGATTGCTCTCAGCAAGTGGCTAGACACTTCCTTCAAGCTTTGTTCTTAATAGGTTATGAGCCCTGTGCTCTAGCCATCTTCCTGACCTCATATCTCACCATCCAAGTGTCCTACTGCTTATCCATCGTAACCATCGTCTTCTGGGACTCTTATTATCTCATCCATCACCTCAGATTACTCTGATCTCATCTTGATCTCCAACAACAACTCCTTGTTGCAAGTTACCCCCATTTCGGACGCTTTTTTGGTCTTATCTGCACCATATCTCGCCCAATCCTTATCTGATTGTCCTGTAACTTCTACCATCGTCTTCTACGGCCTAAATAACCCTAGGAGACCTGTCAGAGCGGTTGGATTTGAGCTGGATCTTTCTGTGAGCCTTCATCATCATTTGATCACCTTTTGGCCCCCTATTCCATATCTCCACATCCTGTGCTTCACTTCTTGTGATATTTGGGCCATCTATTACTCTATAAAAATGTTCCCTATACCTCTGATTTGGTGGCAATCCATCCATCTTATCTGTCTCTGCATCAATTTCGACTTTTTGCCCTATTTTTCGCTTTTTGGCATATCTGGTGTGTGCATAAAGCTCCAATCTTCTCTACTCTGTCCATTATCAGATAGAACAAGCCTATAGACTGTGAAGCTCGCCTGCATTGCCTCAGTTTGCTGTTGCCTAGAGCCTCTCTCAGTCTGCGGTGTTTGGGGAGCTTAAGTCACTTTGTTGACTCATATACAAGCCCTATTAACCAACACTGTCTCGAGGCGATTTCTCTGTTAATATCAGTGTGGAATTGAAAGGGGAACACAGGCGTAACCCTGTAGCAGCACTAGGAAGCCTTAGCACCCTCCTGGATCGCTTTTTGGACGCTTTTTGGACCCTATTTGGACCTATCATTGCACTTTTCACCCTCTCCATATCCTCTCTATACCGCCTCACCATCTTATCTGCTCGCCTTCTACTGTTGCCCATCGTCTTTGCCACTGTTTCATTGCCTATAGCCATCTCCTACATCATTTATATTCGCTCTATCGTCTTATACAACACCCATCATGTCTGACTCTGACCCAAAGTTCCATCCCTTGTCTGGCACTAACTACCCCCAGTGGAGTGGTGAAATGCAAGCTTGGTTGATGACCAAGGGACTGTGGAGGCTTGTCTCTGGCACTGAAAAGTGTCCTGGGACTGACGCTGAAGCAATAGAGAAATGGGAGTTGAGAGCTGAAAAGGCTGCTGGTGCATTATACCTCAATGTCACCAAAGAGCAGCGCATCCATCTTGATGGCATCATTGATGATCCTGTCAAGATCTGGGAGAAATTGGCCATTGTGCACGTCTCTAAGAAGCCTGGGACAAGATTTAATGCCTATGACGACTTCTTCTCTATCAGAAAGAAGGAGGACGAGTCCCTGCAGTCTCTCATGACCAGAATTGACGAAAGCATGCATCAAATTCAAAATCTTCGTCCTACTGGCTTCTCATTGTCTGAATTGGACGATGAATTGACATGCATGGCCATGATTAGGGCGCTTCCTGATCAATATGCCCACTTTACTTTGTCTCTACTGCTTCTGGGCACCTTGGATAAAACTCAGCTCAGGGATGCTTTCCTTGCTGAAGAGGTCAATCGCCGTCGTCGTGCTGAAGTCGATTCTGCCTTGCATTCTTCGTCTACCACTGCCAATAGCACCTGTACCCATCCTAACTGCCATCATTGCAACCAATCCACCACCTCTACTCGCATTCAGTGTGATTTCTGTGGTTTACTTGGTCATACCCAGGATAAATGCCACAGATATGTTATCAGTCGCCAACAGGCGGCGGAGGGTGCTAAGAATCGCTACAAGCATGGCAATAAGGCTCAGGCAGGCCCCAGCAACTCTCAGAATACCTCTCAGCAGCCCAAATCTTCGCCCAACAATGCCAATTCATCTACTGTGGTCACTGAATCAGCTGGAAATGCAAGTCTTCGTTCCATTCATCCCTCTGATCCTCACTGCCCTCTCCAACTTGATGCTGACATTGATTGGAATGCAGACACAGGCGCCACTTCTCATATGACACCTCATCGTCATTGGGTGCACCACTATACCCCATATCGTGTGCCAATCAAGCTGGCTGATCACACTGTCGTCTATTCAGCTGGTGTTGGTACTGTGGTGTTTAATCCTGTGATGAATGGCAAAGTGGCTAGGGCTGTGGAATTCTCTAGAGTGCTCCATGTACCAGATCTTCGAAATAATCTCCTCTCAGTCTTGTATTTAACTCGTCAAAGTGGTTTCAATGTCACCATTTCGTCTCATTCCATGTCCTTTATGCGTAACAACACTCTCTTGTTCACTGCAACTATCAATGACAACAATGCAGCATTCCTTGATGGATCTACTGCTGCTTGTGTTGAATTGGGACATTTTACTGCGACTATACCACTTGATTTGATGCTCTGGCATCGCAGATTGGCTCACCACCATCATGCTGATGTCAAGAGACTGATACAGAGAGATCTGGTCACTGGGCTTACACTGGAATCCAAGGCTGCTCCTGATCCTGTCTGTGAACTGTGCTTGTCTGGCAAGATGCATGCCAATCCATTCCCCTCATCTGATACTCGCTCTGCTCATCCTTTGGACCTCATCCATTCTGATGTACACCAAGTCTCTTCCCCCACATTCTCTGGTTATCGCTACTGGGTCACCTTCATTGATGATCACAGTTGATTCCGTGTTGTTGTGCCTCTCAAGGCCAAGTCAGATGTCTTTGATGCTTTCAAGAGATTCAAGGCTTATGCTGAGACTCAATTGGAGCGTAAAATCAAGGCTTTGCGCGATGACAAAGGGGGAGAGTACATGTCCAAGGAATTTGAGCAATTTACAGATGACCATGGGATTGTCAGACAGCATACCACCAGGAATCGTCCTCAGCAAAATGGTGTGGCAGAACGAGCAAACAGACTTCTGACTGAGCGTATCACTGCCATGTTATCAGAGTCTGCATTGCCTAACAGCTTCTGGGGTGAATGTCTGTCCGCTTTGGTGCATGTCTGGAACAGGTGTCCCACTGATGCAGTGGCCCATGCCACTCCATTTGAGTTGTGGTATGGACGCAAGCCTGACATGTCTCACCTTCGCGTTTGGGGCTGCACTGCCTATGTGCATGTGCAAAAGGACAAAAGAGGCGTCTTTGGCTCTCATATGGAGAAATGTGTATTCATTGGTTACCCTGAGGGATACAAGGGATGGAAATTCTACAATCCTACCACCAAGCACACTGTTATCTCTGAGAGAGCTGATTTTGATGAGCGCTACTTCCCTGGCTTGAAGAGGCCTTCTAACAATGTCCCGCCTCCACCTCCCACTCCACCTTCACTATCCATGCCATTGGGCCTGATTGAGGATGTCCCTGCACCAGGTCCAGGGGGAGATATGGGCCCACCAGCTGCGCTTCAGCAGCCTCAGCCATTGCCTGACAATGGGCCTCATTTGGACCTTGATGCAAAACCACCTGTGAATCAACCTCCTGAGCTTCCAAATCACCCTCCTCATCGCTCACCTTCTCCTGACTTGCCTATTGCACTGAGACGCCCTGTAAGGGCTAGGAGACCACCTAGACTATGGTGGCTTCAACACAGACAACCTACTCCTGCCATTGAGAGTGATGACAGTGATTCTGAGGCAGTTGATGATGAAGTGGCACACTTTGGAGACTCTGCTGAGCCTAGGTTGTTTGCAGATGCAATGAAGCGTCCTGATGCAGATAAATGGAGAGAGGCAGCCATGGAAGAGCTTCAAGCTCATGAGCGCAATGGTACTTGGTCACTAGTGGAACTACCTCCTGGAGTCAAGGCTATTGGTGGCAAGTGGGTCTTCAAGATCAAGCGCAACTCAGATGGCACTGTTGAGCGCTACAAGGCCAGATATGTGGCCAAAGGTTATAACCAGCGCCCTGGCTTTGATTTCCTCGAAATATTTGCACCTACTGTCCGCATATCATCCATCAGAGTTGTCCTTGCCATTGCAGCCATCCACAACCTCCATTTGCGCTCCATTGACATTTCCCATGCATTCCTGAATGGAGTCATGGATGTCAAGGTCTACATGCATCAGCCAGAGGGATTCCATCAGGATCCTCGCAATCTTGTTTGCCAGTTGGACAAGGCCATCTATGGGACAAAGCAGGGAGGCAGAATGTGGAACCAGAAGATGCACACTGTGCTTGAAAAACTCGGATTCAAGCGTACTTATTCAGACTCTGCCATCTATGTCTTTAACAGAGCTGATGTGCGCATTATCCTCCCTGTCTTTGTTGATGACATGACACTGGCATCCACTTCTACTTCTGCACTTGACCAAGCTGTCAAGAACCTCTCCCTGCACTTTAAGCTTCGTGATCTTGGCCCTACTTCTTACCTACTTGGCATTTCCATCACTAGAGACCCAAGTAATCGCACCATCTCCCTCTCCCAACATCAGTACACTCTGGACATTCTGGAGCGCTTTGGCATGAAGGACTGCAAGCCTGTGTCCACTCCCATGGATCCTGGTTTGCGCCTCACCAAGGACATGTCTCCCAAAACATCCAGTGATGCTGCTTTGATGAAGAACATTCCCTACCTTGCTGCTGTTGGTGCTCTGATGTATCTGGCCACTACCACTCGTCCTGACATTACCTACACTGTTGGAGTCCTTGCCAGATATAACTCTAATCCTGGTCTTACTCACTGGAGCGCTGTCAAGCACTTGTTCCGCTACTTGCAAGGCACCCTTGATCATTCCCTTGTCCTTGGTCCTGATCCCAATTCCACTGAACTCTTCACCACTTTCTCTGATGCTGATCATGGTGGTGACAAGGACTCTGGTCGTTCTACTGGTGCCTATATTGTCAAGATGGGATCATCTGGTGCTGTCTCCTGGAGCTCCAAGCTTCAGAACATTGTTGCTCTGTCCACCACTGAAGCAGAATACATTGCTGCTGTTGAGGCTGGCAAAGAGATTTGCTGGATGCGAAATTTGTTGAAGGAAATGGGCTATCCTATCACCTCTCCTTCCACCCTTCATATTGACAACCAATCTGCCATCTCTGTATCCAAGAACCCTGAGCACCATGGTCGGATGAAACACCTTGATCTGCGATGGCATTGGTTGAGAGATGTTGTTGACTCTGGGCAGATTGCTCCTACCTTTATTCCCACTGCTGAAATGCCTGCAGACTTGTTGACCAAGGCTCTTGCCAAGCCTAAAGTGGAAGTGTTCAGGAAGATGATGGGACTTATTAGATCAGGGGGGAGCTGATGCTTGGGAGGTGCAGCATCAGGGGGGAGTGTTAGTTTTGGTGATTCTGCACCTTTGTGCTACCTATATATTTTCATTCCTTTCTCTATCTATTCTTCTATCATTCACTATTGATTGTGTTCTCTATTATTTTGCCTTTGTGGCTGCTTTGTTTACCTTTGTTTACAAAACTTCGGACAGTATTGCAGAGTCCAATGCTTCCTATTCTCTAGTTACTCACATTGGACTCTAGGTACTGTATACCTGTCATACTCTCTAATAATAAAGTTACTCACATTGGACTCTAGTTCCAGTCCCTGATTGCTCTCAGCAAGTGGCTAGACACTTCCTTCAAGCTTTGTTCTTAATACTGTGTGCGCCAGAGTAGATCACTCTTGGTTGTTACAGTAAGGGGTTTAGTATAGAAATACCTCAGTCGTTTCTATAGCCTCTTGGGCAGCGGCTGAGTTTTACATAGTTTTATTAGTAACAGGTGTATGTTCTTCAGCAATCACTGGGTGCATAGCCAAATATATACATGAGATAAATCTAGAAAAAAAGCTTGGAAACAAAAATACTTTTTTCAAGATATTTCTCCCATAACTATCTTTCTTTTCAAATGGATGGCTCTTTGCATCATCCAAATGGTGAACGGGTCCACTAAAATTCGAGTACATACTTACATGGCCCCTATGAAATATCAGCAAGGGCAGTCTACTACTTATTCTTTATAAATTGTATGCCTTTCAAAGGCTAAACCAGTGAAGTACTGTAGCATGATAATGATAATAAGGAAGCAATATACAGAAGACCCAAAACTGTGCTAAGAAATAAACTAGACTCAAAAAAAAGCTAGATACCATTCATATTGTCAAAACCCTTATTCCTCGATAAATACATATGTGGCTCCTGCCTGGATAATGACTTTCGAAAGGCAAGTCTGAGGATGCTCTGAGTTAGCGCTCGCTGGGTTTCAAGTTGCTGAGTTTATGTTGAGTTTCTGCTGATCTCGGGTTTAAATTTCAAGAAGTCGTGTTATTGACACCGAATGGGGGCTCCTGTATGCCACTCTTAGTTCGGATCAGACCTTAGTTACTGATATCGACTGTCATATCATTAATTTGGTCTGACTGGGGAGACTAACAAATTGTGTCGTTTCCGACTGGGACTGAAGACTACTATCGATCTGAATTCAGCCGTAACCAAACAGGTGAACCATGCCCATCATGAAGCTCAAGCTCATCTGCTACTTTCCGGTGGAGCCACCGTTTATCACGCAAGTCACCGTCGAGGGCAATGACACAGTCAAATCACTGTTGAGGGAGGTCCACAAGCAGCTCAAGGAGGAAAGCTATGATGTCCCACTGAGGGACCTTGTGTTGTACAAGGTGCGTCTGCCACCTAGTCTACGATGCCAAATGACTGACCCTGGATAGGCGGATGTCAAGATAGAGCCCGAGGTGGATCTGACAGACCGTGTCATTCAGTGGCTTCGCATCCAGCCAGAGGCAGCCAAGCTCAGTGTTCTACGTAACGTTAAAGACGTGTTCACCGAAGCCCTGCCAAATGGTACTCTTCATATCATTGTTGCCAATGCCGAGAGTGCGTTTTTTCATGTGTTTCCATACCCCTCCCTAGCCCCCTCACCCCGTTTCAGTCAAGGAGCTACTTGACTTTGTTGACGATCCTCAAGCGCGGTCTCGGATACAGATTAAGAAAAGTACGAGTCCACCCACTTGTCACTTGTTCAATCCTCATTATTTTTGCAGAGCTCGGCAAGCAGTTCGCAAAACTATCATCCAGCCCCTCCCCATCTGCAGTTGTAAGGAGCGCTGATGCATTGGCAAAGTTCCTCAATGCCGATGGCCATCCTGTGTGCCTCGATCAAGTCCCAGCCGCCATGTTCAGCCCGCCACTTGCGCACCTACAACGGGCCCTCGCCGAGCTTGGCGACCTCGAGGTGACCGAACATGATGTCAGCCACGCGTCTAGCTTCCTCAGCAGTACAATCATGTCTTATCACAATGAGGACAGTCGCCGGAACGCCATTCGGCAGCACGTCGACCACTTAATCGGGGAGCCTGGTCAGTGGGAGGAAAGGCTTGACCGGGTGGGGAACATCCAGCCTGATGCGAGTTGGTGGCAAGGTGAGTTCCCTGTCACAATCCTGAAGCTGAAAAATGCCCCTGGTATTGGCGGAGATCCTTTTGTTCAAAGTCTTGCCGACTACAGCAAGATTGTGTCGGACCCCCAGGTGCGGCAGCACGCATCCACGTTCGTATCTCCGTTGAAGTGTTCTTTCTAGCTTGCGCACTTTCAAGGATCCTGCAATTTCCCTGTCTTGCTTCTCGGTCTCTCGGGAAATCGGATCGAGATTGGTGTGGCTGTCTGTGTTGTTCTATCTACGCATCCAGGCTAGTCGCCTTCAATATCACCCCCGGATTTCACTTGTCCGAGAACATCATCCATGCGGCTCGAATCTTCAGGTGCCTTTCATCGTGTCGAGCGGCACTGGCAGCGCACTACCGCGCAGTTCAGGGCAACCACGTAACTATTGCGGCAATCTACCCTGACCCAACCTCAGTCTCTGGCAATGCATTGCCGTGCCTGACCTACCACGGTGTCCTCTTGCGAACCGGCGAGCACGTTTCGACCAGCTTGGCAGACCTGGAAGTTGGGACCACCGCGCTGTACCGGGCTACCCTTGGTGACGCTGCTACCCCTGATGGTGCTACCGAGGTCGTCGTCAAGTTTGCGAGTCGATACGGTGAAGCAGCCCACCGCCTCTTATCCGATGCCAAACTGGCCCCAAAGCTCCACTGGTGCGAGCCAATCATCGGGGGCCTTTTTATGGTCGTCATGGACCATCTCGAAGACGGTGCATCAATCTGGCGACTGCGAAACAGTTCAAGGCCCAAACCTGTTCCCGAAGCTGTCTTGAGGGATGTTAAAGGGGCACTAAAGCTCTTGCACGAGAATAGGTTTGTGTTCGGAGACCTGCGTGACACGAATGTTGTTTCTTCCAAGGAGCAAGGGTTTCTCGTTGATTTCGATTGGGCTGGGAAGGAAGGAGAGGACAGATACCCAGCCGCGCTCAATGAAAATAATAAGTGGCATGCCGAGGTTCGTGCGCACGCCGTTATGAGCAAGGCGCATGATGATTATCAGTTCGAGCAGTTGGAGGCTCAGCTGAAGTAGTTTGTTATATCCTTTCAAGACCTTTTGTACCATAGCTCCCAAAATCGCATTACATTTGTCACCCACTCTTTTTCACCGGACTTTCACAGAATGTGCAGTTGGGAGGGATAACATGACTTCTAGTTCTCGCACAGGTTTGATATTACAAGTGCAATGGAATAGGCTGCTAAAAGCTTGAACGAGCTGTAAGACTTCTCATTTTAATCTGACGTAGTTACTTGCAGATAATCCAAGAGTATAGTGATGCATTGAATCATCTTTATATTCTTGTGGTGCACGTGTAGTAGTACCTAACAATAATTAATAGTATTGAGTAGAGAGGATACTGACAATGAAAAATGGCCATCTATGCTTCCGACTTTTCTTTTTCTTCCTCCGTAGGATCGTGGATAATCCTCATAAAATCCCACCATTGTGGTCCATACAAATAGTACAACACCCCAAAAGTCGCGCCGCTCAAATGCGCACAATGATCAAACATCATGTACCAGAGCCAGAGATCAGCAAAACAAAATCAAAGCAGTAGCAATACAATCTCTTACTTCCAACCACGCAATATACCAATAGCATCCAAGGCTATAATAGCACCCACACCTGACTGGATAGGAATTGCAAAGAACGGGAGGAATATGAGGCTGATACTAGCATCAGGGAATGCCAGTGCGCTGAGTGTGACAGCTATTAAGAACAAAGCTTGAAGGAAGTGTCTAGCCACTTGCTGAGAGCAATCAGGGACTGGAACTAGAGTCCAATGTGAGTAACTGGATTATTAGAGAGTATGACAGGTATACAGTACCTAGAGTCCAATGTGAGTAACTAGAGAATAGGAAGCATTGGACTCTGCAGTACTGTCCGAAGTTTTGTAAACAAAGGTAAACAAAGCAGCCACAAAGACGAAATAATAGAGAACACAATCAATAGTGAATGATAGAAGAATAGATAGAGAAAGGAATGAAAATATATAGGTAGCACAAAGTAACACTCCTCCCTGATGCTGCACCTCCCAAGCATCAGCTCCCCCCTGATCTACCATCATCTTCCTGAACACTTCTACTTTAGGCTTGGCAAGAGCCTTGGTCAACAAGTCTGCAGGCATTTCAGCAGTGGGAACAAAGGTAGGAGCAATCTTCCCAGAGTCAACAACATCTCTCAACCAATGCCATCGCAGATCAAGGTGTTTCATCCAACCATGGTGCTAATAACACTAAGTGAAACTACAATAGATGTTAGTTTAAGGTGATCTCTAATAAATGTAATGTAACATACCTCAGCTGCTGCCCAAGAGGCTATAGAAACGACTGAGGTATTCCTATACTAAACCCCCTACTACTTATAGTCGGAGGTGCTACTTGCTACAGTATAATGACTCCTAGGAGTATAATTGTGCTCCTAAGAGAACAATGGTTACTCCATGGAGAACAATGGCTGCTTCGGCAGAGACCGGGTTTATCCAGTTTTGTCACTCCTACTCGAGTGCAACCGTAGTCCCATAGTTTTAGAGAATTTCCAGTGTTTTTCATGAGTGAGGGGTTTAGTGAGAATGTCTGTAACCATATCTCCTGTAGGAACGTATCTGATTACTGCCTCTTCCTTTGATACTAAGTCATCTTGGATAAAATGATATTTCCGTTGAATGTGTTTTGTGCGAGCACGGAACTGTGGATCTTGTGTAAGAATGATAGCTGCTGGATTGTCACAGTGTAATGTTGTAGGTCCATTTTGAGCATATCCAATTTCTTCAAAAAATGTCCAAAGCCATGCAAGGTGTTGACCAGCATTGCTCAATCCAATGTACTCTGACTCTGTGGAGGATAAAGCGACCATGCTTTGTCTTTTGCTTGTCCAGGAGATTGTTCTTTGGATGGTGATAAAGACAAACCCTGATGTTGATCGAGACGTGTCTGGGTCTCCAGACCAATCTGCATCTGAATATCCATAGAAATCCATGTCCATGGAGACATCTGTGCCATCATATTGTACTTCCATGTCCCTGGTTGCTTTCAGATATTGGAGGACACATTTTTCAGCTTCCCAGTGATGGCTCCTTGGAGCTGAGCTATGCCTGTTTAGTATTCCAACAATGTAGGCAATGTCTGTGCGGGTTCCGAGCATGGCATACATGAGGGAGCCTACAATTGAGAGGTATGACACTTGACATCCTTCAATATGCATCTTGTGTTGCATAATATCTTCCCCTGGAGCATTTGCAAGGAGTTTTGATCCATGGGCTATTGGTGTCCATACTGGTTTGCAGTTTTTCATTCTAGTATGCTCCAGGACTGTGTTAATGTATTGGCATTGCAATAGGGATATTGTTTTGTTTGAACGATCACGTTGGATTTCTATTCTGAGGATGTATTTTGCTTCTCCAAGGTCCCACATTTTGAATATGGATTTGAGTTTGGCTTTTGTGATATCCATGAATTTTCGGGATGAAGCTCCTAGGAGGAGGTCATCTACATAGACAACAACAAAGCATATTTGTTTGTTGTCCCAAAATACATAGGGTCATGTTCCTGCATTTAGTCTTGTGAAACTGAGCTCCTGGAGCTTGCGGTCAAAGGTTTTGTTCTATGTATAACCAGCTTGTTTTAATCTGTAGATGGATTTTTTCAACCTCCAGCAGTATCCAGGTTGGATAGGAACACCCCCTGGAGGAAGCATGTACAGTTCTTCTTCAAGTTCTCCATTGAGATAAGCTGTGGATATATCCATTTGATCAAGTTCTAGGTCATACTTTGCTGCCAGGGCTAGAATAATTTGGATTGACTCTAAGTTTGCAACCGGAGCAAAAATCTCCTGGTAATCAATCCCCTCCCTTTGAGTAAAACCTTGTGCAACAATCCAGAGTTTGTATCTCTCAATGTTTCCGTTTTGATCAAACTTGATCCGGAACACAGGTTTTGATGTAATGGGTTTTACTCCCTTTGGAAGTGGAACAGTGTTATATACTGCATTAGTATTGAGACTTAGGAGTTCCTCCTCCAAGGCAGACTTCCATAATTCTCCATCCGGACGTGATAAGGCTTCTTTTAGTGTCCTTGGAAGATACTCCAGGGAGTAAACGCATTTGTGTATTTGTTGCCCCACTCACTCCTGAAGGTGTTGAATCACTCCTCGGAGGCGTTGAATAACTCCTCAGAGGTGTTGTATGCCTTCCAGAAGCTAATCCAATGAACAGGCTGTCTAGCTGTATTCGGACTTTTTCCACATCAGCTGGCTGTATGTTGAGGGGCTGTCCTCCCACTGACTGTGACTCTACTTTGGGTTTCCGTTCTGAAGATGGCCAGTGTTCAGGTCTTGGTTGTAAAGACTGTTGTGGAGGGTGTCTTAGCTGATCAGGTGCTCCCACTGCTCTCGGAACGTCTCCACAGAGGTATTGCCCCACTGCTCTTGGAATACCTTCATGCTAATATGGTTCCATTGCTTGTGGAACATCTCCTTGGAAATGTGGTTCCATTTGCCATTCATTTGGATCTCGGATCCGAGGGTCAGGATCATCCTCTTCCAATGTTTTTTGGTCTGGATAGTGAGCATTCTCTGGAATGAGTCCCTCCCACTGATCTGTGCTAGTGTTTGTGTTCCAGGGAGCAGTGTCATCCTTTTATACCTTTCCAGATTCATTGAATATAACATGCCAACTGGAAAACACAGTTTGTTTTTCAGTGTCTAGGAGTTTGTAGGCTTGCTTTCCATGTGTGTAGCCAATCATTATGGCTTTGTGCCCCTTGGAGTAAAACTTCCCTTGCCTTTTGTCTTTTGGAATCAAGGCATATACTTGGCATCTGAAAGGGCGAAACAAAGTTGGATCAACTCTCCTTTTAAACAGTATTTCATATGGGGTCTTTCCATGGAGTCCTAATGCTGGGCTGCATGCTGTGATATATGCAGCTGTTTGCATGACATCTACCCAAAATGACTTTGGGAGCTTGGAATCATGGAGCATAGTGGTTGCTAATATAGCCAATGTCTGATTCATGTGTTCTGCAATGCCATTTTGTTCCGGAGTATCTGCAGCTGTAGTTTCTTGGATGACACCATCTCCTCGGAGTTGATTTTTGAATGCATTGCCAGTATATTTTTATAACAACTGAGCTGCACTACTGGAAGAAACCAGGCAAACTCAATGTCAATCGCAAGCAGGTAGTTGAACAGGTCGTATAAAGACTAAATCAAAAGCTAAGGTATGTACATCGTTGAGTGTCTACTTATATATGTAAGAACTCATGTCAGCCATGAGGCGCTGACTGATAGACATGAGGATGTAGCATGTAGCTTGGTAAGATGATTTGTAAGTAATCACATGACTTAAAGTCACGTAATGAGATAAGATATAGATAAAGGAAAAAACTATGTGATAAGATAAGGAGAGATAAGAGTCTCGACGTCTGAGTTTGAGAGAAAAGGTGAAGTGTCAGGTGTGAGAGAGAGGGATCGTGACATTAACCCCCCTTTAGGACTTTTGTCCCGAAAGGTTGGTTCCAATTTGCCATTTTCCCAATTGAATATTTTACGATTGTGAGATGGTTCAGTAAAGTTGTCGAATGTTTTGTAATGAAGTGAGATATTTATTCGGCGTGGAGCGGATGGGAAATGATTGTGGAAATCTTTGACTAATTCTGGCGAGTTTTTGACATTTTGCTCAGGCTCCCATGTTCGTTCTTCTTTTCCGTATCCTTTCCAATGTACCAAATATTCTAACTTGTCACGTTTCAATCATGAGTCAAGTATTTTTTCTACTTCGTATTCTCTTTGTCTGTTTACTTCTGCAGGAGGTGGAGGTTTGGGTTTTTGTTGTCCCAAAAAAGTTGGTTCTTTATAAGGATGTAGGATTTTTTCATTGAATACCGGGTATACATTTTTCCATCTTCCGGGCAGCTTTAATTTGTAGGCTGCCGGACTGGTTTTTTTTCGACTACAAATGGTCCGTGTTGTTTGTCATCCAATTTCTTTGATGGCTGATCAGTTGTGATATGTTCAGCTTCTACGTAAACCTTGTCTCCTGGTTCATACTCAAGACTTTCCTTTTTTGTCTTATCGTATGATTTCTTCATAATCTCGGCTGCCTTTGCCAGAGATTTCTCTGCTTCTTCTCTCGTTTCTTTCATCCTCTCTACAAATTCTTCCGCACTTTCACTCTTTTCTACTATTTTTGGGTGTTGCCCGTTGTTTAAATAAAAAGGACTAAAGCCACTAGCTGAGTGTTCTTTATTATTATAGGAGAACTCTGCTAATGGTAGCCAGTCTGCCCAATCATCTTGCTTATGGTTAACAAAGATTCTGAGATATTGTTCTATCTCTTGATTGATTCTTTCTGTTTGGCCATTGGTTTGTGGGTGATAAACAGTGGATGGGTTTCCTTTTATACATAGCATTGTATAGAGATCCTTCATGAAGTTTGAGACGAACTGTACTCCTCGGTCCAATATGATCTTATCGGGTAATCCATGGAGTTTGAAAATGTTGTCTCTGAATAATCTTGCTACTCCTTCTGAGTTTAACTCGGCATGAGTAGGCATGATCCTAATCATTTTGGAGAGTTGATCTACGACCACCATAATAGTATTATACCCTTTGGATTCTGGTAGCGGTCCGATAAGATCCGTTGATATGATTTGCCAGGGGCGGCTTGGGATCTCATTCGGATGTAACGGTGCTACTTTTTTCTGATGATCTGTTTTTGTGCGTTGACACATTTTGCAACCGGTTATGTATTCTTGGATGTCTTTATCCATGTATGGCCACCAATATGATCGGGTAATTTATTCCTTTGTTTTATACCGGCCTGGGTGACCAGCTATTGGGGAATCGTGGTTGTCTCTTATAATTGTTTCTCTGAGTTTTTGGTCTTTTGGGACATACATACGACCTTTGAAGTAAATGAGTCCTTCATCGGTCCACCAGCCGTTGTCATGCACCAAAATTGATTGGTAGCATGGACAGGTGTCAATAACAAAGCGAGTATTCGAAAAGACTCGCCTTTGCGCCACACAGGCACAGTACCACATGGAATAGTAATTAATATTGCCTTTTTCGAACTTATGGCTGATCAGCACCACCTCTATTAGGCAATCCAGTCACGCTCACTTTTGCTTTTCCATCCGGTACTTTCCGTGTTTCGGCATTTTGGCAAATTTTTGCATTGCCACTGGCTACACATTGCATTGCGCCCTCACTTTTGTCGTTTCCCTTACTCCCCTTCCTTTGCCTAGCCCCACCATGGGCCCCTTCCTCTCCTTTTTATTCTCACCTGATGGTTGTTTCTGGATCCCCATTCTATTCCACTTTTTCATCACCTCCACCCTCCTCCTCCTCATATTATTTGCACCCCCACCATTTCTGATGTCACCACTTCCTATCTGCTTCCGTCGCCAATCCGTTGACTACCACGTGCCACTGCTGATATCAGCAAAGCCCCGGCGGCCAGTCCAAATAGGGCAACAGGTCCATCTTCATGACGTCGATCTGCCATCATATACTATCAAAACATCGGTCGCTCGTCTTGCCTGGTTGGAGCGTGGGTGGGTAGTTTTTGAGCTAGAGAAGGTTTATCCCCTTGCGTTGCCCATGTTCATTGCTGTCCCATTTACTTGGGTACATTTGTCTTTTGTCCATCGTCTTCGCTACAGCTACACCTACCACACGCTGCCTGGGACTCACTTGTTCCAAATTGGAACTACTCCTCCTCTCCCTCCCTCATTTGATCAGGTGGTCCAACACAACCAGCCTATTGGTAAGGCCATGGAACTGTTGGATTTGGACTAGGTGGTGGACCAGTGGCTTCAGTTTCTTTTTCTTCAGCAGAACATTCATTTACAGTGCAATGATTTTTGATTTTTGAATCATTTTTATGGACACATATTTTTTTAGAATGCCTGACTGACAATAAAGGAACTGTGTTGATACTGATAGTGTTTTGCCTTGCCCTTTTTTTACTGCATCTTCCCATGACATCATGATTTTCTTGCTCTCTTTTTGCTATTGGACTTTACTTTATGGCTGTACAAACCTGTGACATTACTCACAGCATTCATTGTTCTATCCTTTTTTTTTTCCTTTTTTGACAATCTTATCCTGTACTATCTACGCAGGATTTGTCAGCGTACATTCCTTCCTTCATGTTCTTTCTCATTCTTTTTGCGTAGCTATACTGTGTATAGCCTACCTTTCTTTTCACTATATAAACCCCTGTATTTTACCTTGTAAAAAAACAACAAAGCACTTGATTCCAGACTTCTTCTCTAATCTTAAGTCCACTTCTTACTGCTACTTGTACTCCAGTGTGGTCACAACACTTCCCACTGCTACCACTGTTAGTTGCTGTCACCGTCACTTCCCACTTTTGAAGTCATTATAATCCCTTTCGATTAGAGTCCTTTTGAGCACTACAGTCTGTGCATCAGGAGCCTGCTATCACTGGGAACCTCGTCACCTCGTCACCCTTGTCGTTCTCAAACCTACCTTGTGCTACAATTAGCAAGGTAGTGCTTGTCTATACTCACCACAAAGCCCCCTATCTTTCTATATTCCAACTATCCCTCCTCCTCAAAACCCACACCCATACATCTCTGGGTTTTACTTTGAAGGATCTTCATACACACCACCCCACAAACAACCAGAGAACCCACTTTTCTAGGAGGCAAAGCCCATAAACAAGTTCCGTGGAATCTGGGAGGATTGTTTGTTAGTTTGTTTCTGTGTGTGGTTTTCTAACAACGGTTCTCATCATTGACACTGTCTTGGCAGTTGTCTACTTTGTCCATGACCTTTTTAATGAGTTCGTCAACATTTTTCATCCTTCTATGAATCCATTTTGTGATCTCTACATTTTTGGCATCATTAATTGCTATCTGTTGCCTTTTTTTGTGTGATAGAGTCATATTGATAGAGAATAGTTCTGGTTTCAATAGGGTAACGTCTTTGTTGTCATTTTTTCCCTCATCATGGTCTGGTCGTCTGGAGAGTAAATCGGCTTTGATATGAGTAGCTCCTGGTTTATGGTGCAACGTGAAATGATAATTGGCCAATTTGCTAACCCATTTTGCTTGCCATCTATTGAGCTTCTGGGGTTGTTTAAAGTATGTCAGGTTCTGATGATCTGTCCAGATCTCGAACTCTTTTGTAGCATCCATCAAGTAGTGGCGCCATTCCTCTAAAGCTGTCATAATAGCCAATAGTTCTTTGTCATATATCTCATAGTTTCTTTCGGTTGGGTTTAGAGATTTTGACAAATAAGCAATTGGTTTCCAGACTCCATTCTATCCTTGAGAGAGTACTGCTCCTGTTACGATCTCTATTGGACATTTAAGGATTACTCATTTCTTTTTACTCATTGGTTATACCATCGGACCGACGACTCATTTCCTTCACGTACACTTCCGTTCCTCTTGCATTCACAGTACCTATTATAGTACTTAGTCCTCAACAGACGGACCTGCCCTAGATAGGACCTAACTCCTATCACCAATTCCTTTTCATTATAAATACCATGTAACAAGCAGTAGTATTCTCTAATATAATTCTACACAGTTTACGCTTACAAAGCTAGACTCCTAAGATCAGACTTCTACTCAGAAGAAGACCAACTCTTGTTGGAAAACCTCCACTCAGAACTACGCTCTCAAACTTGTCTTTGGATAAGTCTCTTTATAAAACCTCGACAAACCCTCAGACTTTGTTAAGCACTTCGTGCGTAACAAAAGAATTGTATTCCTAACCAGAAGTCCCACCTATTTAGGTTTGGGCAGAAAAAGTCGACAAAACGTCGCAACAACCAACAACCAGATCACAGAGAGCAAGAGGAAGCTCAGACAACCCACAAACAGCAACCCCACCGACGTCGTCCAGACAAGAAAGAATAGCAGCACCACCTCCCTTTCCCCAACCAGACGTAACCCGACTCTACACCAGAGAACAAGCAGACGCTTTCTACGAAGCCAGAACACGTTGGCTACAGTACTATGCAGGAAGCCACCCACAGCTACTGCCCACAACACAACACAATCCCCCAGTAACCATAGAAAACCTCTACGACGAGAACAATTTTGAAGAGTTTGCAGCAGGCGGCAACCCGATACCACCTCCCACTCCACAGATACTCCCTGCCGCACCTGCTCCATCCCACATCCCACAACCACACACCATGTCTAACGCTGCAACCCCCAAACCCACGATAATTGGGAAAATTGATGACTTTGATGGAACCCCAGATAGAGCCCAAAGGTGGATATCGTCCACCGATCTACACTTTGATATCAACGACACCATCTACAACTCCGACAAGAAAAAGGTATATGTGGCCCTCAGCTACATGAAGGACGGCAATGCTGCCTCATGGAGCGAAGCCAAGATGACCAAATACAAAGAGAAAAATGCCTATCCCACATGGGCAGACTTTATGAAAACCTTTATAGCCAGTTTCAGAACAGCAAACATCAAAGATTAACCAAGGACAAAGAAGACTCGAGAAGGAAAGAGGGAAGGTGCTTCATATGTAACGAGAAAGGACACATAGGAAGGAATTGTAGAAACAAGGGAAAAACTCCCGAAAGAAAGGTATGTCAAACTGAAACGGAAGATGACACCAAAACAGTGGTGGAAGAAGACAGGGTCCAAAATATCATGAGGATGTGGAGGGAGTTAGGAGAAGATCAAAGAACAGAGGCGATGAAAGAATTAGAAGACAAGGGTTTTTGAAACAACGGACTACCCCAATGTTAGTACCATCGAAAATGGCAACTGTAACAATAGCAACAATCAATGCCAACTCTTTACAAATTGATTGCTTGTTGAAACAGAAAACCATCGGAACCAAAGCCCTGATAGATTCAGGAGCTACAGATGACTTCATGGACACCAAATTCGCCATCAGACACCGACTCCCCCTCCAAAAACTCCCAACTCCCATAACGTGTAAAAATGTTGACGGAACCACAAACAAGAACGGAAAAATTACACATTGCACCTATCAGAGGATAGATGCAGGAGGACAAAACAGGCTCACAAAGTTCCTATTGACCGGACTGGACGGAGAAGACGTATTACTGGGATTCCCCTGGTTATGAAAAGTCAATCCTGTCATTAACTGGAAAGACAAGGAATTACCAAACTCGGACAAACACTCCATCAGGATGAACCAAACAACCACGGAAACAAAAATCAGGACAACCACGGTAAATGAGGACGTATACGAAACCATTCATAGATATGTATCCGACTAAACACCCTATCCTCAAACCACAATTTGATTGAAGGTCAACTCGGCAATGGAACACGCACAAATTCATGGAGAAAAGAAGGAGCATAACCTCCCGGATGAATACAAAGGGTATTTGGACGTCTTTGACAAAAAGAAGTCGGAAAGACTCCCCAAGCGACGGGAATACGATCATGCAATCAATATGAAACCAGAATTTGTACCAACAGATTGCAAATTGTACCCATTGGCACCAAAGGAGGACGAAGCATTAACGGAATTTTTAATGGAAAACTACAGAAAGGGATACATCAGACCGAGCAAGTCACCACAGGTATCCCCCTTCTTCTTCATTGGCAAAAAGGATGGATCACTCTGACCGTGCCAGGATTACAGAAAACTGAACGCATATACCGTGAAAGACCCCTATTCACTACCCCTGATACCCGACCTCATCGAAAAATTAAAAGGAGCCACTATCTTTACAAAACTAGATCTACATTGGGGATACAACAATGTAAGGATAAAAGAAGGAGACGAATAGAAAGCTGCGTTTAAAACCAGCAAAGGAGTGTTCAAACCTACGGTCATGTTCTTCGGCATGTGCAATTCACCAGCAACATTCCAAAGGCTGATGAACAACAAATTCAAAGACTACATCGACGAAGGTTGGATGATCATATATATGGACGACATTCTCATCTTTGATACCAACATCGAAAGACTCCAACTTCGAACGAAACAGGTTCTACAAAGATTACGCAATAATGATCTATTCCTGAAACTAGAAAAATGCACCTTCAAAGCCAAAACCATTGAATACTTGGGAATAATTGTTTCCCACAATCAGGTATCAATGGATCCAGCCAAACTTGCTGGAATCCACGATTGGCCAATCCTGAAAGACACCAAAGGCGTGAGGAAGTTTTTAGGTTATGGAAACTTCTACAGGAAGTTTATCGGTCATTACTCTGACCTTGCCAGACCCTTAAATGCCTTACTAGAAAAGGATAAGAAGTGGAACTGCACCCAAACTGAAGACGACACTTTCAAATTGATGAAACAAAAATTCCTTGAATCCCCTGTGACACAAATACCCGACTCCTCGAAACCGTCAAAAATTGCTGCGGATGCCAGCAAACACGCCACAGGAGCTGTATTAATGCAACCCAATGACCAAGGATAATGGCACCCATGTGCATTTTTCTCCAAAACTCTATCCCCCGCTGAAAAGAACTACCAGATCTACAACAAAGAATTACTAGCGGTAATGAGAGCTTTAAAAGAATAGAAACACTTACTTTTGGGAAACCCCCACACAATCCAAATTCTTACAGATCACAAGAATTTGACGTACTGGCAAGAAGCCAAGAAACTCACACCACGACAAAGAAGATGGCAGCTGGAACTGTCACAATACAATTACACCTTGGAGCACGTACCAGGAACCCACATGGTGGTACCCGACGCACTCTCAAGAAGACCTGATTTATATGTCAAAACAGAAGGAGATGACAATGACACACCAATGATACCCACCTCGGCGTTCCTGTACCACACACGAACAATTAAAAACACAGTCGAGCAAGCCATGCTCATGAACAATAATTATCCAGGAAGAACGAAGAAAGATGATTGGAGAAAAGAAGGACAGTTCTTTTATTGGAATAAATTACTGATTGATGAAGTAGAAGAACAAAAGACGATCATCATAGATCACCACGATTCCCTGGTCCGCAGACACCCAGGAAGGCTCAAAACCTACCAGTTGATCAAAAAGGCCTATTGGTGGCCAGGAATGATGGAACAAGTGGAAGAATACGTGAAAGGATGCGCAACCTGTCAACAAGCGAAAGTGAACATGCATCCCACCACTGTACCATTAATCCCAAACCAGACCCCAAAGACCACCGAACCGATGAAGTACCTATCTGTAGACTTCATAACCGATTTCCCAGAATCTTTAGGATACGACAGTATAATGGTCATGGTAGACGTAGACCAAGGACTTAGTAAGGGGGTAATCCTCTCACCTTGTCATAAAACCATCGACGCACTCAAAACCGCACGAATCTTTCACAATTCCATCTTCAAACGATTCAGATTACATGATAAACTCATATCCGACAGGGGACCACAGTTTGCCTCTGAAGTATCCAAAGAACTCCACAAACTCCTGAATATTGAAACCGCACTCTCCTTGGCGTATCATCCTCAGACGGATGGACAAACAGAAAGATCCAATCAAGAACTGGAGATCTACCTCCACAAACAACCAATCACCATTTTACCTCCTCATGGGATATGAACCCCGAGGAATCCCGACTAAACACAGATCCACGAATATCCCATCAGTGGAAAAATGATTATGCGAACTGCTTAGAGCAAGGGAAAACACCCTAAAAGCACACGAACTTGCGAGAAGCAAAATGATGAAACAAAACAATGGAAAGTTCACACGATTCTCCTAAGGACAAAAGGTGAGGTTAGAGAACACCAACCTACGAGAAAAAGCTACCGAATACAAGAAGTTCAACATGAAATGCATCGGACCTTTCTGCATCCAAGAAAAGATTTCCCCGATGAACTACCGACTATCACTGCCTCCCCATTGGAGGATACACAATGTTTTCCATGCATCCCTTCTCACGCCGTATACGGAAACCAACACTCACGGCCCAAACTTTATCCGACCACCACCTGACCTGATTAACAAAGAAGAGGAATACGAAGTAGAAAGTATTCTTAGACACAAACCCTGGAAATGCAGGCGCCGCTACCTGATTAAATGGCGCCATTACCCTCATCCCAAAAACTCATGGGAACCGGTGTCATGCACCAAAATTGATTGGTAGCATGGACAGGTGTCAATAACGAAGCGAATGTTCAAAAAGACTTGCCTTTGCGCCACACAGGCACAGTACCACGTGGAATAGTAATTAATATTGCCTGTTTTGAACTTGTGGCTGATCAGCACCACCTCTATCAGGCAATCTAGTCATGCTCACCTTTGCTTTTCCATCCGGTACTTTCCATGTTTCGGCATTTCGGCAAATTTTTGCGTCGCCACTGGCTACACATTGCATTGCGCCCTCGCTTTTGTCGTTTCCCTTACTCCCCTTCCTTTGCCTAGCCCCACCATGGGCCCCTTCCTCTCCTTTTTATTCTCACCTGATGGTTGTTTCTGGATCCCCATTCTAATCCACTTTTTTGTCACCTCCACCCTCCTCCTCCTCATATTATTTGCACCCCCACCATTTCTGATGTCACCACTTCCTATCTGCTTCCGTCGCCAATCCGTTGACTACCACGTGCCACTGCTGATATCAGCAAAGCCCCGGCGGCCAGTCCAAATAGGGCAACAGGTCCATCTTCATGACGTCGATCTGCCATCATATACTATCAAAACATCGGTCGCTCGTCTTGCCTGGTTGGAGCGTGGGTGGGTAGTTTTTGAGCTAGAGAAGGTTTATCCCCTTGCGTTGCCCATGTTCATTGCTGTCCCATTTACTTGGGTACACTTATCTTTTGTCCATTGTCTTCACTACAGCTACACCTACCACACGCTGCCTGGGACTCACTTGTTCCAAATTGGAACTACTCCTCTCCCTCCCTCATTTGATCAGGTGGTCCAACACAACCAGTCCATTGGTAAGGCCATGGAACTGTCGGATTTGGACTAGGTGGTGGACCGGTGGCTCCAGTTTCTTTTTCTTCAGCAGAACATTCATTTACAGTGCAATTATTTTTGATTTTTGAATCATTTTTATGGACACATATTTTTTTAGAATGCCTGACTGACAATAAAGGAACTGTGTTGATACTGATAGTGTTTTGCCTTGCCCTTTTTTTACTGCATCTTCCCATGACATCATGATTTTCTTGCTCTCTTTTTGCTATTGGACTTTACTTTATGGCTGTACAAACCTGTGACATTACTCACAGCATTCATTGTTCTATCCCTTTCTTTCCCTTATTTTGATGATCTTATCCTGTAGCAACTACGCAGGATTTGATAGCGTACATTCCTTCCTTCATGTTCTTTCTCATTCTTTTTGCGCAGCTATACTGTGTATAGCCTACTTTTCTTTTCACTATATAAACCCCTGTATTTTACCTTGTAAAAACAACAAAGAACTCCAATCCAGACTTCTTCTCTAATCTCAAGTTCACTACTCTTCTACTTGTGATCCAGTGTGGTCACAACACTTCCCACTGCTACCACTGTTAATTGCTGTCACCGTCACTTCCAACAAGTCATTGTCATCCCTTTCAATTAGAGTTCTTCTGAGCACTACAGTCTGTGCATCAGGAGCCTGCTATCACTGGGAACCTCGTCACCTCGTCACCCTTGTCGTTCTCAAACCTACCTTGTGCTACAATTAGCAAGGCAGTGCTTGTCTATACTCACCACAAAGCCCCCTATCTTTCTGTATTCCAACTATCCCTCCTCCTCAAAACCCACACCCATACATCTCTGGGTTTTACTTTGAAGGATCTTTATACGTACCACCCCACGAACAACCAGACCACTCCACTGTTCTAGGAGGCAAAGCCCATAAACAAGTTCCGTGGAATCTGGGAGGATTGTGTGTTAGTTTGTTTTGTGTGTGGTTTTCTAACAGCAATTCTCATCATCGACACCAGAAGAACACTTAACCAATGCTGTGGAGATACTGGAAGCCTATAAGAAGGACCACAAGCTGCGTTGAAGAGACAATCACCCCACTTCCAACAAGCCTCTGTCTCTCAACACAAAAACATGTCCACTTCTAACTCCACCGGCTTCCCTATCACCACCTACTCGATACCCAGCGACGCCGACCTGCTAGCCAACGAACGAGTGTCTTTTGCCCATGGGCAACGACACAACCAAGCCAACGTCACTGATACCATAGAGCTAATGTCAGCAAAAGTCATCTATACCTATCTCTTTTACGAGACCGAAAAACGCTGCCCCCATGCGTATTACGCTCTTTCTTCCATGCATACCTTCCTTGCCATAGACCTCGTAGCTGACGAACTCCTAAAAGCCATAGACTCAATACATTCGTTGGAAAGTGAGCATTCGCAGCTCAACAGTCAGGACTCGAGTATCTGTCGGGCACTCTGGATGAAAAAGTTAGTTTTGGAGTCTTTGGAACAACACTTGAGGATGAGCTCCTTGAATGGGCAGATGGACTTGGCAAAGGAATATTTGGAATCAGACGGGAGGACATTGCTAAACAAAGCTCGCACGCGGATAGAGTGAGATGGTTGTACGAGTACTCCTCCGCCCGGTTTGTCCCTCCGGTCCCCGTCGCACCCAGACCAGACCAGTGTTACCCCGGAGCGCACTTACCACATTGTCACCCATCAACCTCCACCCATCCCGTCGGAGGAAAAATATATTCCCACCGTCCCAACCAGCCTGATCTCACAAGAGTCGAGCCACTCCAGTCCCCGTTCCATTGGGTCGAACCCAAAACCACCATCTCCCCCATCATCTCCACCTCAACCAGTGCCAAACGCCCAAACCCGGAGCCTGACAAACCAACGAGGAGCCTGACACGGCCGGCAAGAGGTGATACTCCAGATCCCCACCACCAGAACTCCATCGAAGCGGCAGTCTTGTATGTCAAAGGGAAAGAAAGACAGTCCGCCTGGCGCAATGCACAGGCCTGAAACTGGCTCTCCCTCTAACCCAATCAATGTAGACAACGACACAGCCATGATTGATCAGTTGTATGCAGGAACGTACGACCTGGGAGATGATGATCCAACCACTCCCCAATCCGACACCTCTTCTAATACCCAACAAAGATACCACAAAGGTGTTCGTAACAACGCTCCATACTGCCAAAACTGCGGTTGGAGTGATCATTGCACATACTATTGCGAAGCCTACTATTGTCCCGACTGTGACCGTCGTGCACCGGGACATAGTTTCAATTGGTGTCCCATGCGCAGGGAAGACGAGGATAGGATCCTGATGGAAGGATTACATGGAGATGTCAGCTACAATGACAGTTACAATATGGACGGCGAAGGTACCGAATTTTGGTGAAACTCGGAGCAAGTAAGGGGGTAATGTTACGATCTCTATTGGACATTTAAGGACTACTCATTTCTTTTTACTCATCGGTTATACCATCAGACCGATGACTCATTTCCTTCACGTACACTTCCGTTCCTCTTGCATTCACAGTACCTATTATAGTACTTAGTCCTCAACAGACGGACCTGCCCTAGATAGGACCTAACTCCTATCACCAATTCCTTTTCATTATAAATACCATGTAACAAGCATTAGTATTCTCTAATACGATTCTACGCAGTTTACGCTTACAAAGCTAGACTCCCAAGATCAGACTTCTACTCAGAAGAAGACCAACTCTCATTGGAAAACCTCCACTCAGAACTACGCTCTCGAACTTGTCTTCAGATAAGTCTCTTTATAAAACCTCGACAAATCCTCAGACTTTGTTAAGCACTTCGTGCGTAACAGCTCCTAGAATATAATTGCTACTATCCGCTTCTACTCGGTATTGACCATTATTGGTCGGGAGTGCTAATACGGGGGTTGAACTGATTCTCTTTTTAATCTCTTCAAATGCTTCTTTTTGTTCTTTACCCCATACAAACTCTTCTTTACCGGTTAGTTTAGTAAGCGGTTTTGCTATTAATCCAAATCCTTCAATAAATCTCCTATAGAAGTTTACAAATCCTAAAAAGGCTTGTACTTGTTTCTTTGTTGTACATTCCGGCCAATCTAGAATTCCTTTCACTTTCACCGGGTCCATGCGGATTTTGTTTTCCGAGATAATTAGTCCCAGATATTCTGTTTCTGTTTCTTCAAAATCACATTTTTCCGGTTTTAGATATAGGTGATGTTCTCTAAGAATTTGAAGTACATAACTAACGGTTTGAACAAGCCACGATTGGTTTTGAAAGCAGCTTTGTGTTCGTCTCCTTCCTTGGTTCAAATGTTATTGTATCCCCATCTGATATCCAGTTTTATGAAGTATTTGGCGCCTCTGAGCTTGTCTACAAGTTCATTAATCAGAGGTAGTGGATATCTGTTTTTGATGGTGATTTTGTTTAACTTTCAATAATCTTGTACGGGTCGGAGTTTACCGTCTTTCTTTTTGATAAAGAAGAAAGGAGAAGCAATTGGAGATTTACTGGGTCTGATGCATCCTGAGTCTAAGTTCTCTTTTAGGAATGCATCTAACTGTTCTTGTTCTCCTAATGCTAAAGGATAAACTTTACAGTCTATCGTGTGATCACCTGGTATCAGCTCAATCACGTGGTCCCATTGTCTTCTCTCAGGAAGGGCGTTGAATTCCTTTTTATCAAAGACATCTTTAAAGTCATGAAGGTGTTTTGGTACTATTCCTTCAAAGCCTCCTGTTTTTTGATCTTTTCCTGCTGCTTTAGCAAGTTGTTGGGCTGTTGTGCCGTGAGCGCGGATATGATGCATTACGTCAGGAATGGATGTGTCTTTGACATTTAAGAAAAAAATTGAATTGGATGATTGTATCCCCCTCCTTAAGATTGACCTCAGGGCAATACGTCTCAAAATCTTCTTCAGGATCGAAAAATCTTACCATCATGTTGCAGTCTGATGGACATCTGTTGAAGTCTAATTTTGACGAGTTCCAGTCTATTGTGGGATTGTGCTTTTTTAACCATTCGTGGCCTAAAAACATCCTATCAGTTCCAAGGTTGGTAACCGCCAGTTGGAGTCTTTTGGCGTGGTTATTAATCTCCACTAATAGTTCTACGAATTCTTTAATACTGCCGTCTCGGTTAAGAGTGCCGTCAACATTATAGACTGGAATTGGTCTAGGGATTCTTTGCCTTTCATATCCCTGTAACAACCAAGAGTGATTTACTCTGGCGCACTCAGAACACACTATAAAGAAGATGAAGTTGGGGAGTGGTCACCCCTTAGGCTGCAGTGAGTTAGTTGGTATACAACAGGAGGACTCGCTGAGGAGTCTTCTGGATCTATTGGGGTATACTACTACAGGTTTGTCTGTACATGTGTACTATACAGTTGATGAAGGCAGTGGCTGATGATGTCATAGGGCCTAGCCCGTATGGCCAGCTCCACTGCGTGAGAGAGTTGAATCTAAAAATAAGAGAAAGGCAACGCGGCGCGGGAAAGGGGAAATGCCGCATGGCACTTAAAGTATAGAGTTGAAGCAGAGAATAAAAAGAAAGGAAATGTCCGGAAATTGTGTTATCGTAACACTACCCCACTTCTAAGGCTCGACTTTCAGGCGAGACCAAATGTTGGAGGTAATGGTGAAATTTTCGGGCATAGGTTGAAAAAGGGAATTAAAAAGTTTTGAATCCATGCCTCTAAGCTTCCTGGGAGCTGAGGGATTCTTAGAATAAAATTCGCAAACAGTGTCGCGGGAGTTTTCCAGATGGGTTTTTGGTTCCCACGTTCTGTCCTCGTCTCCATAGCCCTTCTATAGGACCAGGAACTCTAATTTTCCACGCTTCAAGCGTGCGTCTACTACTCATTTGACCTTGAAATCTTCTTCACCTTCCTGGGTGACTACAACCGGTCCGGGCCGGTCTACACGCTGTCCAGGCAGCGGTCCTTTGTAGGGTTTCACACGGCTAATATTGACCGTGGGTACTACCCTCATTTGTTTTGGGAGTTCCAGCTCCACTGCGTTGGGTTTGACTTCCTTAATCCGGTAAGGGCCAATCCATTTTTTGGTCAGTTTTCTGGACTGCCGATCTTTTAATTTTAGATGGTCGGTGTCTAACCAGACCAGGTCACCGACCTTGTAATCAGGGGCCTTAGAGCGTCTACGCTCTGCCCTGTCTTTCATCTGCTCTGCAGTTTTAAATAGCGCCTTGCGCGTTTCATCTAAGACAGATTTCATGTCTTTTGCCATGTTCCCAGCAGCCTCGTTTTTGCTTTTGCCAGGTTTTACACCCATTCTAGGGAGGTACGATCTAGTAACCTCGAATGGTGCCTTTCCTGTAGCCGACAACTGTTTGACATTGTATGAGAACTGGGCTATCTTCAGCCACTTAGCCCAATCCGTCTGCCTGTCATTAATAAATATGCGGAGGTACTGTTTCAACTCCTGGTTGAGTCTCTCCATTTGTCCATCAGTTTGCGGATGGAATGCTGTTGATAATTTAGGTTTGATGCCCAGCATCCGGCATAATTCTTTCGTAAATTTGCTAGCAAATTGCGGTCCTCTATTGGAGATCACCGTCTCTGGTAACCCATGGATGGACCATACAAAATCTTTAAATAAATCTGCTGTACCGGCGGCGGTAATGGTTTTGTTGGTAGGTATAAAAACCACTTCCTTGGAGAAGCAATCTACTACTACCATTACTGAGTCATACCCGTTGACTCGAGCAGATCCGTCGTGAAATCAACCGATATATCCTGCCAGGGTCCAGCTGGTATCGGGTTCAGCATGAGTTTACCGGCAGGCGGTTGGTGAGAGTGCTTGGCCATGGCACATCTTAGACAGGATTTTACGTATTCCTGTACGTCTTTGACCATGCCAGGCCACATGTAATTTCTGGAGATCAACTCCATTGTTTGTTGCCATCCAGGGTGCCCAGCCACTGGAGTGTCATGATGTCTATCTATTGCCTTGACTCTTGCGGACTCAGGCACATAAATTTTGCTTTTAAAATAGAAGAGCCCGTCTTCCCATAAATAATTTTCATTGCCATCAAGGCGCGCCTTCTCTTCTGAGGAAATGTCTTTCTTGAAGACTTCTACAAGATCGGAATCTTGCCCGATTCTAATATTGGCGACCTTTGATTGATCTATCAAGGTAACACCTTTGTTGTCATCTTTGATGCCGTTGGGATGATCCTCTCTTCTGGATAAAGCATCTGCTTTCCCCATTGAGCTTCCAGGCTTATGAATTAATTTATAATTAAACCTTGACAAGTACACCGCGTAGTGGGCCTGTCTTTGGTTCAAGTCTCGGGCCGTCATAAAGTACTCTAGGTTTTTATGATCGGTCCAAATTTTGAATTGGTGTCTAGCACCTTCTAAGTAGTGCCGCCAGTGCTCTAGAGCTCTAATGATGGCCAGCATCTCTTTGTCGTAAATTTGATAGTTGCGCTCTGTAGGCGACAAACTATGCAATAAATAGGCACAAGGCCTCCAAAGATTGTCAGGGCATTTGATTGATAGAACAGCCCCAGTAGCAAAATCAGAAGAGTCGGTTTCTAGCCGGAACTCTTTATCTAATTCTGGAAATGCTAATATGGGCGCTGTTGTGAATGCCTGTTTAAGCTTATCAAAAGCTTCTTGTTCTTTGGCGCCCCAATGCCAGACAATGTCCTTTTTTGTGAGATTGTTCAACGGTCTCGTGATTTTTGCGAAGTTTTCAATAAACCTTCGGTAGAAATTGCCTAAGCCAAGAAAGGCCCTAACTCCTTTGACACAAGTAGGTCCTGGCCATTCCAAAATAGCTTGAACTTTCTCAGGGTTCATCCTGATTCCGTTCTGGCCTATGATCATACCGAGGAAGTCTACTTCCTTCACTTTAAAATTACATTTTTTGGGTTTGATGAATAGGTCCCATTCCTGTAAGCGGCGAAGAACTTCTTGCATGATCTTGTCATGCTCAGCCTCATCATCCGACTTTGTAAATATTAATAAATTGTCAATGTAAATGACGACACAGTTTTCCATATCCACAAAGATCTTGTTCATCATGCTCTGAAAGGTCGCCGGTGAATTGGTCAACCCAAAGAACATAACAAGGGGTTCGAAAGATCCTCGGTGGCACGTGAACGCGGCCTTCCAAGCATCTTCTTCTTTGATTCGTACATTATTGTATCCCCATCTGAGATCCATCTTTGTTAGGATCCTGGCGCCAGCCAAATTGTCCACTAGCTGACTAATCAAAGGTAGCGGATACGCATTTTTAAGGCTTGCTGCCTTTTGCTGGGGTTAATCCTTGTCCTTAATCCACTTGGGCATTTTACAGTTGGCCAACACCCATTTGTGCGTGTAGGGCATTTGTCCCAATTTTGCATATTTTTGTACCTCGGCCACAAGGGCTTTAGCCCGCTTATATTGTGCCCAGGAACCTTTCTTTTGCACGGCATGGAAGATGTTATCCATCTCTTTGATGGTGTACTCCCTCTCCCCTACGGAAATGCGCCCAAAGGGAGGCAGGCACTGCTCAAGGGCAGCCTTGGCTCCCAGCAAGCTTCATCTCCCACAACCCCTGGTACAGGATCACGCATCCCTTGTCCAGGTGTTTGATGAACATTCCACCCCTAATATGGAGGCTGGGGAGAGCACATTGGAAGTACTTGTCCTATTTGTCATCCTCCTTGAGGTCCCCGGCATAGTGGTCCCCAGGAGGAGACGCTATGGAGTTCCAGAACTTGCCTACTGGCACTGTCTCATTATTTTGGATGACAGCCCTACTTGAGTAGGGGTGGCCGTCTCCTCAGCTGTGGGCTCGGGCTCAGCACCCGCTTTGCCCTTCCCCTTGTATGACACTATGCTAGGCGGTTGATATGGAGGGGCTGGGCTGGTGGTGCAGCCAGTGCGAGCATTGGGGCAGGAGCAGGCATTGTTACTGTTATAGCAGATGCCTGTGCCTGCATGGTCAGAGTGATCTCCTGCTTCTCCAGTGCAGAAACCTGTGCCTTTGCCTTTGCCTCTGCATCCTCGAGATTGTTACATGTCTCTTCCAGTATGTGATGACAGTTGTTGAAGTGAGCTTCATGCTCTTCTCTTGCACAATAGTGGGATGGGCTACCAGAGTAGCCACCCTTGCCAAAATGGTGTTGGTAGCTACTGCACACATCACAGTTGCATGTGTGCAAAATAGCACCAGTGAACTCTATAAAAGTCCACTCAGGGGCACCGCACTGACATGTGTGGCATTATCATGCACCAAAGTTGATTGGTAGCATGAACAGGTGTTAATAATGAATAACAAAGCAAATATTCAAAAGACTCACCTTTGCACCACACAGGCACAGTGCCATGTGGAATAGTAATTAATATTGTCTTTTTTGAACTTGTGGCTGATCCACACCCACCTCTATTAGGCAATCAAGTTGCGCTCACCTTTACTTTCCATTCAGTACTTTTGGCATTTTGGCAAATTTTTGCATCGCCACTAGTTGCACATTGTATTGCACCCTCACTTGTGTTGTTTCCCTTACTCCCCCTTCTTTACCTAGCCCCACCATGAGCCCTCTTCTTTCCTTTATCTTTGCCACTTTTTTGTCACCTCTTTGCTCCTCCTACTTATTTTCCTTGCCCCTTCACCACATCTGATGTCACCACTCTCCATCTGCTTCCATTGCTAAATCTGTTGACCACCACATGCCACTGCTAATATCAGCAAAGCCCTGGCAACCAGTCCAATTTGGGCAACAGGTCCATCTTCATGACGTCAATCTTCCATTGTATACCATCAAATCATTGGTCACTCATCTTGCCTGGTTGGAGCGTAGGTGGGTAGTTTTCAAGCTGGAGAAGGTTTATCCCCTTGCATTGCCTATGTACATTGCTGTCCCATTCACTTGGGTACACCTACCACACACTGCCTGGGACTCACCTGTTCCAAATTGGAACTACCCCGGATGTGGACTAGGTGGTGGACTGGTGGCTCCAGTTCCTTTTTTTCAGCAGAACATTCATTTATAGTGCAATTAATTTTGATTTTTGAATCATTTTTATGGACACATATTTTTTTAGAATGCCTGACTGACAATAAAGGAACTGTGTTGATACTGACATTTTTTTGCTTTACCCTTTTTTTTACTGCATCTTCCCATGACTTCATGATTTTCTTGCTCTCTTTCTGTTATTAGACTTTATTTTAGGGCTGTACAAACCTGTGACATTACTTACACAGCATTTATTGCTCTATCACTTCCTTTTCCTTATTTTGACGATCTTATCCTGTACTACCTATGCAGGATTTGTCAGTGTATATTCCTTCCTTCATGTTCTTTCTTATTCTTTTTGCACAGCTATATCATGCATAGCCTTTCTTTCCTTTACTATATAAACCCCTGTATTCTATCTTGTAAAAACAAAAATCCAATCCAGACTTCTTCTCTAATCTCAAGTCCAGTCCTTACTGCTACTTGTGATCCAGTGTGGTCACAACACTTCCCACTGCTACTACTATTAACTGCTGTTATTGTTACTCACCACTTCTGAAGTTATTGTTATCCCCTTTGATTAGAGTCCTTCTGAGCACTACAGTCTGTGCGTTAGGAGTCTGCTATCACTAGGAACCTTATCACTACGTCATTCTCAAATCTACCTTGTGCTACAATTAGCAAGTTAGTGCTTATCCATACTTGTCAAAAAGCCTCTATCATCTATCTTCCAACTATCCCTCCTCCTCAAAACCCACACCCATATATCTCTGGGTTTTACTTGAAGGACCATTATACATACCAAACCATGAACAACCAGATCACCCACCATTCTAGGAGGAAAATCCCATACACAAGTTCTGTGGAATCTGGGAGGAATATTTGTTAGTTTGTTTTTGTGTGCAGTTTTCTAACACCAGTTCTCATTATTGACACCATGCTTACCAGTCAGAGAGTCCGTGCTTACTCCTGACCCTTGAGAAATTCCTTTCTTTTTGTCTCCTTGTAACAACCAAGAGTTAGTTACTCTGGCGCACAACTAGAACAAGCAAAGAGTAGAGAGATAAGAAAGGGATCATCCCTTAGGTTTTAACAAGTTAGTTGTGAGGATACAACAGAAGGACTTGCTGAGGAGTCTCCTTGATCTATTGGGGTATTTATACTACTACAAGCTATTTGTACATGTGTACTATACAGTTGATAAAAGCAGCAGCTGATGATGTCAGAGGGCGCAGCCCATGTGACTAGCTCCACTGTGTGAGAGACTTGTAGCTAAAATAAGAATAAAGGCAGTGCTGCGCAAGAAAGAGGAGCTTGAACAAAAAGGGAAAGTGCCGCATGGCACGGAGTGTGAAAACTACGGTAAAAGGTTAAAGTGGAGAATAAAAATTAAAGGTCCAAAAATGTGTCATCATAACACTCCTCCTGTGTTGTGGTTGCTTCTCTAGCTGCAACCTTCTTCAGCGGGCAGTTCCTTGCAATGTGGCCTGGTTGACTGCATCCATAACATAACCCAAACAGGCTCTGTTGGTCCATGCCCATAGGTACACCTTGTCTGGGGAATACACTTTGCTGAGGTTCATCCTCAAACCTTTTTGCATACTGATTTGTCTGAGGTTTCACCATCTGCTATGGCTGCTGCTGCTGTTGCACATGTTGGTACATATATATCTGTTGTTTGTAGATAGGCCTCAACAACTGCATGAAATATAGGTCTTGACGGCTGCGTGACTTCTCTTTTTCATCTTCCATCTAATTAAAACTCTTCTCTTCTTGCCTACCATGCATAAGCTTGTGTTTTCCATTCAGAGAACGTCTTTGGTAGGTTTTTCTGGATGCCTGGCCAAGTTCTTGATAAAAGGCAATAGATCAGAGTATGAGAGCTGAAGAGTATCTGTATAAGCGTGAATCCAAACTAATATTGAACTAAAGAATAATACAGGGAATATCTACTTTTTATATACTGAATAGTAGTGGTCAGGCTAGAAAGAAAGAAAAGTACAAGAGTGGCCTGACTGAATAGTCAACCAATAAGAAAAAAAGGGGAAGTGGTTCAATCTATCTTATTTACTAATCATGTGAGAGAGAGTCTTGGTAAGAGATGTACAATTGGCTGCATCAGTAAGCCCATGAGAAGGCACTAAGTCATAGCCTACATCACTGATTAATATCTCTCAAAAGTATTCCCGGACATAGCATTAGGTTGTTGCTATGCCATTTGGATATCTTCTCAAGGGTCTATGACAGTTCTTCTTCGTTGTAAGTACAATAGGATGTGAGTATGAAGGGAAAATAAAAAGAAAAAAGATAAGAGTAATAATGTGCCGGCTGTGATTTCTAGTCCAAGGGCGAGAGGAGTGATGGGGAATGAGTTGGATGATGGGAATGCAATGAGAAAAAATTGATTCCTCACAATTTCCAGCTTTGTCCATGAGCATTGTAAAATGGCTGAAGAATTTGTTGCAGTATTTATTCTCCTGTTTGTATACTTTTTGTTTACCACTTGTAACCTTTTGTTTAAATTATACTTGAGCAAGATTGGTCAGGATGGTTGAGAGAGTCAGCCATACAGGGGTAGTTGTGTCAAGAGCTTTAGTAAGAATGTTCTCTTTCCAAGCTTTTACTGCTGATATTCCTTGGTCACTGATTTTGGACAGGAGGTATATGAGCTTTGTTTTCTCATCTGGAAAGTAGGATGTGTAGGCAGTCAAGGATAACTGAAGTGCTTTGTGCCATGCTATAAGTTGTTCCTTCTCTCTTTTAAATTCAAAGGGTTTGGCTGCAAGAGTTACTTTGCTGTGTAATTGTCTGGTGGGGTTAGACATGGATGAGGATTCCAGTGGGATAGGAGGGGGAGGTGGATATTGAGGTGGTAGAGGTTGTGTATGTCTAGGAGGCATCTCTGGTTCAATCAGTGGCTTTGGGTTGCGGTATTCAGAAAACACGTTGAAAGATGAAAAGGGTTTATTTAATTTGAACTGTAATCAAACTCATCGCTCCAATCTGTAGAAGTAAACCAAAAAATATTCTCTTCTTCATCTAGGTCTCTTTCCACCTGTGAGCTAGTGGTATAATTACTTTTCAAGTTGGAGATGTCTGGAGAAGTAGATCTTTCAATGAGGATGTTTTCTTCTATCAGGGATGAGACGGGAGGGATGTAAGAATAATTTCCTCTTTGTAGGTGAAACTCTCACCAGGAAAAAAACTTTGGCTATATAGCAGAGGCAATACTATTTATGCTATTATAGCTCTGATAGTACTATATAGCAAAGGTAATACTATTTGTGCTATTATAGCTCTGATAGTGCTATATAGCAGAGGCATTACTATAAATGCTATTATAGCTTTTATAATACTATAAGTTTAAGCACACATGCATAGTGTTATATAGCTAGCCAAGGCATTATAATAGCTCTTATAGCTCTAATAGCCTATATAGCTGTTAAGACCATAGTACATATTTATAGTAATGCTTTATCCAAGTATAAGTTGTGACAATGTGTTAAAAAAAATGACAAGTCCATAAAAGGTTAATAATTACACATGTATAGTATATTTTGTAAGCCTTTATGCTTTAGTGGATAAATGTGTGGTATGTAGCTGTAGATTGATTGGTCAGCAAAAAAGCAGACCAACAGGTTGAGAGTTCAAACCTTGTGTGTGAGATTATTTTTTTAAATCAGCCACAAGCTCTCTCATAGCTCATATAGTCAGCCATATGCTATAAGTGCTATAAAAGGCTATAGCCAACTATAAGAGTACTATAAGAGCACATTGTTCCTGAATAGATGTTGGGGTTTCTATTGCAGCTATGATCACTATGACAACTATATTTGCAACTATAGTACTATTAGAGTCTATATAGCCAAAGTGTTTTTCCTGATGCTGGTCTGTACTGTGAGTATATTCAGTTATTGTCTCAAATGGGTACTCCCCAGAACTCAGTATTGATTTCTGTAACAATAAAGTGGTCAGTAGGGTGGCGGATGACTAAATTAAATATCTCCTTTCTGTAGTCTTGGTATTCTCCAAATAATTTGCAGACATTTCTGATCTGTCTTTATACACGTTCCCTGTTTCTTCCTTCAAGAATCTCATGTCCGATTTTAAACATGAGTTTGAAAAACTGCAAGATGCAAGCAACTATCCTTTGTATCTTATTGCAGCAGTAAGGGGTGACAACTAATATGTGGACTCCTGTTTTGAGATAATCTCAGAGGTTAAAGGTGTTGTTCTGTTCAGGTGTGAGAGGAAGAGTCTTTTGAGAGGGACAGGATCAAAGGATGCTGTGATGTATATGTCAATTTTTGATGGTGCAATGAAAGTTTCAAGGATTTTTAGGTAGGATGCGGAGTAAGGTCTCCAATGGATGATAATTCCACAGTGGAGTAGAAAGTGGATCTCTCTTCTGTCTTGTTTTGGTGTAAATGCAAGCTGGGGGGTTTCAATATAGTTTTGTAAGTGATAAAGGCATGGGGAGATTCCGTCTGCTAACACTAGGAGAGCAGTTTTATGGTCTGCTACCTATTGTCTGAGTTCATGTCTCTATGAGCTGTTGTTCCAATGAGGGGGTTCTAGAATTCTCTGTTCATAGATTGTGACAACGCCAACAAGACACAGCCTTGGGGCACTGGAGCACAATAAAAACAACACTCAAAATAAGAGAAAGAGGTGGGAGTGATGACCCATTGGGTAGGACCGAGTTAGTTGTAGGTGAACAACAGGAGGACTTGCTGAGTCTCTCCCCATGTATTGCTCCAGTATATATACTAAAATACATGAGGTACTGTATAGTTATAAATAAAGTTTAAAAGTCTGATGTCTAGCATGTGACTGGTCACATGATGAGTCTAGACACTGGTCAGGTGATGTGTCACGTGACTTGGTCATGTGACTTATAAAAGTCGAAAATGTAAAGTAAAGTAAATGGTCACATGACTGGTCATGTGACTTGGAAAATGAAAAGTTAAAGTACAAAAGTGAAGCGTAAGTAGGTGCTGGTATGTCTATTGTAACAGTAAGTGCAATGTATTGACAAAGTTGGGAGATTTTAAAGGCTAGATTGTTAACTGCTAGAACTAACTTTTCTAATTCACTGATAAAAGAGGATGAAGCTGATGAGTCTTCATAGTACCCTGTTTCAGCATTGCTGTGGGTAGGTAGGGGATTGGTTATGGAGTTAACAGGTACTGCAATGTGCAGATCTCTGTTATTGAGTGCGCAGTGGAAATTTTTGAGGGAACGGTGTTTTTCTTCCGTCACCAGGCTATCTCTGACATCCGACACTTTGACAATTGTAGATGTGATCAAATATAACTGCTATAGTGAGGACTTGTGAAAGGAAGAGCAAAAGTATTACTTCAAGATAGGTGGGGATGTTGGTAGGTCAATTAGCTAATAGCTAGAAGGCAAGGTTGTGTTTTAGTTGTAGAATGGACAGTGAAAGACAGAATGTCCAAGGGAATGAAGAAAATGGTAGTTAGGACTATAATGGGTTTAAGCAAGATGGTGCACTGTAAACAGATTGTAGGATGAGCTTTTTATTTTATGAGGCAATGTTTAAACTATAACAAAAAAAAACTATCTCTGACTGCACTTGCAGGGAGTAAAGGGGCACAATGAGTCTTGAGATCAATAGATGCTAGAGATTATAGCAAGTCAAGGACAGAGAGTAGACTCAAGGGTTTTGTTGAGGAGTAAAACAGATATTTCAAGTAATAAAAAGCTAAAGAATCATACAGAGATATGTAGGGTTTTTATAGTTGACTGTCTATCTCCCCAGACCGAAAGAGGAATAAAGGAAAATGGTCTGAGGATGGGACTGACCAATAAGACAAAAGAATAACTATTGTATGACTTCATGGATTAATAAGTGGGTGAGAGTGTGTGCTAATAATAGGTTTGTCAGGCATGTTCAGAAACCGTAATCTCATGATGAGGCACAATCTCTAACTAAAGCCTTTATTAACATGTCCAGACACTAATAGAGTTTGGAGCTGGTTAGCAAGATCTCAGCTACTAGTCCTTACCCATTGTGCCGGCTGACTGAGAGTACTGCCCATTCTCTGATCTGCATAGCGGTGATTAAGAAAACCCGTCAGGGCAATGAGAAAGAATATAGCAAATGACACCTCTAGCCCTAAGGCCAGAGGTGTAATGGGGAAAGTGTTTGAAAACCAAGACATAGAAATGAAGAAGTAAGGAAAAGTAAATAGTCCTTACACAGTTCTGTCAAGCGCTATTAGTGCTGGTTGGCATCTCCCAAAGTTGCTGATGGTAAAGATCAAGTGATGCACAACAAATTTTCCAATACTCAACCCCTACAGCAAATGATAATGAGTGGACCAAGCAATGATTGGAGATAGACAGCTGTAGAAATTATATTACATAAGCAAATTTTGGAGCTTTGCCTGAAGATTTACTCTGTGATTATAACTGGCTTTTTGTGGCCACCATTGTTCTTTCACATAAGAAGCATGTATTTATATTGTTACAGCATTCATTTGCTAAAGGAATCCTTCTCCTGTGCCTGTTCCCACGCCCTGAGGGACCGAATATCCAACAACAGCATCTTTTGAGCAAAATCAAATTGAGAGTTGTCTAAGAAAACTGCTCAAATCATTCATTTAGATATGTTGGAAGATTGGGTGAGGGTTATTATGCATCATCTGGTGGAGTCAAGAACAAAGACCAGCTTGAGTAAGGCCTTGCATGTTGTGACCTGAACTCCTGTCAAATACACTAGTTCCTGGACCCAGAGGTTCCAGGTTTCCATTTTGACATTGAAGTTTTTTCTTCCCGGAACCTTATACCTCTTATGTACCAACCTACATGACTCACCCTTTCATTTGCAAGCAATTTGTGTGACTCAATTGATACCGCATTCTTGTTTCCTTTGCTGTCCATTCAATATAGTGGTTTGCATGGTAGCAGACAGAGCCAGATCCTGACATACAAATTTTTGGGGCACCTACAACTAAGTGTGGCCAGAACGGGGTAAACAGCAATGATCAGACAATGACAATTATCAGAGATACCTGCAAAACAGTACTGTAAATGAGTCGGTGCTGAAAAACTTTACCTCGCCGTTTGGTACATTGTAGAGAGGAATGCTAATGCTATAGTAACTCGCCACAACAAGGGGACCAAAACGCAAAACAACCGGGTCCAGGTCTGCCCCGGAGGGCCATGTTATTTGATAGGACTTTTGACAAGATCGATTTTTTCTTCTCTCGAAAGAGAAATCGCGCTTGAATCTAGGGTGCCTTGTTGTATTGGAGGCTGTAGTGGCAAGGGTTTCATGTAGAACGTGAGTTGCGGAGTTATGATGCGACTATTGTGCTTTAGGATAAGGCACTTGAAGCGACCCCTGAGAGATTGCCAAGCTCAGAATTTTGCATCTGTTGATAGTACGATTTCCGGCGACGAATTGATTAGGGCTTAAACACCGTAATTAATTATGGTCGATACCTTTAATACTAGGCCAATGCAGAATCGGAATAACTCAGCGCATGCTCACAGACAAGTTTGAGGTGGTATGAGCCGTATCCTGACTTTGGTGGTCACCATCCCAGCGCGTTGTGTACGATTATTGACGCGTTTGCCTTTTTCCACGTCACACCGCCATTCCTATTTTCAGTTGCCAGGTCCTTAGCATCCACCATCATGGGCTCAACTCTCAGCGACATTTCTTCACAAAACGCCCTGACTGCCGCTGTCGTCGCCGGCGTACTGGTATTTGGATATCTTTCATACTCACCCAAATCCCCGGCTGCCCAGCCCACCGCTGTTACTGCGACTCCGGCTGGCAAGGGAAAGAAGAAGAAGAAACAAGTTGCGTTGACAAAGAGCCCAGAACATTCCGACAACATGGGCAAAATGCAGGACAAGTCGTCTAAGAACAGCCTAGTTGTAGAACCGGCCGTCGTCGCAACCCCAGCGTCCATTCCTGGCGAATTTACTGAAACCGGGACAGTCGCCGAACAGCCGACACCAAAGTCAAAGAAGGGAAAGAAGAAGAAATCCAAAGGTGTGAGGGGGGAGTCTTCAGCGGGAAAGAATGTCTCTTCCCAGCCCGACCATTCCGATGATGCATCAGGCACTTCCACAGACCTGAATTCCCTGCCCACATCGAAACAGAAACGGCCCTCTCCGCCCGCCGCTGCACCGATTCCCCAGCTAAAATCATCCCCTTCTTTTGATACCGATAGTTCCTGGACACGTGTCGAGTCCCATCCGCGACCTACAAAACGCTCCTCCCAGGATGCCTCTAATCAGCTGGGTGTCTCAACGGAGTTCGCTAGTAGTGATGCTGGCGTTACAAGCTCTGCTACAGGCAACTCTTCTCCTGTTACCGAACGCACAGACGATAGTGCCTCCGCAATCGTGGATGCAGACGCGCCCGGATCTACAGGGGTAAATCGAAGAACTCTCGCTGAGAGGCTTCTCCCGAAACCGAGAAAAACTGGTGTTGCAGAGTACGTCAACGCTCCTATTCGCGCGCCTTAATACTATTACTCAAAACTCACGCTCTTATTGTTTGGGCAGCATGCTAGAAGAACCAGATTATCCCGGCGTAGCTCGCATCATGCGAGTGCAGCCTCGGCCCGGAGAGAAGCCGGCGACAGGCTTCTCATGGGCAGATTACGAAGACGTCCATGTTGACGACGGGAGTGCTGGTTTACATGATGCAGACGGAGAAGATGAAGCTGAATGGGGCGTTGTGAAGAGCAAAAGTCGCTCTAGTAAGCCCCCTCATGTCGCCTATACTCTTTATTAATCACTAACTTCGTATCACTTTCCGTCTCCCTAGAACCGAACCGTGCAGAGGCTACGTCCGTATCCTCAACTCAGAAGGCCCCAGATACGATGACGAAACGACAACGACAGAACGCGAATAAGCGCGAAGCGGAGAAAGCAGCGAAGAGTGAGGTTGAGTCCCAGCGGCTGGCTACCCTCGCAAAACACAAGCGTGACTTGGAGCGTGAACGGATCATGGAACAATACTCACGTAAAGGTGGTGCAAAGACTCTGGGAGGAGGCATGCAGGCTACCGTTGACGAACGGGGCAAATTGGTTTGGGAATAACCATGTTTCTTTTAGGACATTTCCCCGTTTTTTCCCCTTGTCTTACCGTTGTGGCAGATAGAAGTTGTAGTTATTTTAACGGTCGAGGCTTGCAGTTGATACCCGGATTGAGCTATGCATTACAACATTATATTTCGTCAAAGCATGCAAGACAGTAAGATCCAACTACACTGATATCTGATATAGTACATATAGGAGTCTTTCCCGTTTCACGATGGCTGAAGAGGGGTATAAAGCGGAGAAAAAATATTGTGGGGACAGTAGAAAGCTACAAGTGGTCAACGTAAGCACGCCAATGATTTCTGCACGTAAAAAAGCCTTGAAGCCAAACTAGGATGTACAAGAATATAATACAGAGTCCGGAAATGACAGCGGGAAAAAACGCTGTCTCGTTGTGAAGTCATGTCGCCAGAACAAGAAAATTTACGGAGCATTACCGCTCTCTGATATCATAGCTAGGTCCGTGTGTCCGCTCCTTGGACTCGCCTACATCTCGCCCAGGCTGAAGACTAGGGAGAACAAGGGGTGGATCACTATATCGTCGAGAGAACCCATGAGGAACATGTAGCGACATGCCTGGTCCAGGCACGATAGTGTTCTCCATGAGAACATCGGACGAGCTGCTAGCGACCGATGTTTCCACTGTCGCAGGGCGGTGGTGCGTACCCGTCGTCGTGCCACTGGGCCTTTCCAAGCCTCTGGTTGTGGGCGCAGACGCTCGCCCAGTAACGTGAGCGTCTGCGCGTGGCAGTTTTTTGACTGGGCATCGACATTGTAAGGAGAGGTGATAGAAGCGAGGGATAGTGGAGATTGTTTCAGAGTTGTGGGAGATTTGGGATCGGAGAGGCGGCGAACTCCTGGTGGAGGAAGAGGCTGTATAGATGTATGTGACAGGACAGATGGTGGGCCATGTGGGGTCCTGGATGTGAAACTACGCGGAGATTCAGCTCTGGGATAGCGATGTGGTGGCTGGGGTTGTTCTTGAGTGAATGATGATGATAACGGCATGCCTTGCTGATATAACATGGTATTTGTGGAATGACCCGGCTGGAACGGGCTGACAGCGTCTGAGGGTGCCCCTGGAATGTCTGCGGGCATTGCATACAGAGGCACGTTAACTGGTCCGGGAGGCACGGAGAAAAAACGTGAAACCACCGTTTCCAGGTGGATAAATCTGGCTTTCAGTTCCTCATACTCAGCTCTACTCCTGGACTTGAGATCTTCGTATTCTGCTCGGCTAACATACTTATCTCTAGAATTTTGTTTTCCCCGATAAAATAGAAAATCGACAAAATGAGTTTATGCCAAAGCCAATATAAAAGCAAGAACATCAGACACTTACACAGGCTCAAGAGTGCGCCACTGGCATTTTGACTGTTCACCGCGACGCGTACAGGGCCCACACGGCTGTGCCCTAGAATGCAGTATCGTTAGCATCAAGCATAATGATGCCACCCATAAGATCCGAACCTGTCACACTTGATCTTCCGCCTTTTACATTCTAGTGAAGCGCGTGACATACAAAATCATAAGGTAAGCATGAAAATGCCACGTATCGCGATGAATCAAGAACCGTTCCGAATCGTTTCCGAATCGATAAGAAAAAAACGTGTTTGAATGTTAGAGATACGGGGTCTGGTAATTGAAGATGATGTGCTCACCGTTACAGCTCAACGCTTGTCGGCGTCGCTTCTTCTTAGCTGGACCCTGCTGGTCAGCGTCTCCTTCGAGTTCGGACTCGAGTGTTTCAGTGCGACCATAGACGTTAGAATGAGACTGGGTAGAGTGCCCGGAATGTAGGTCCCCGCTGCCGGAAGCTATTGGATATGTTGGAGGAGGATAGCTGTAGGCAGAGGTAGATGCATCAGGGAGTGTCTCTTGTTGTGACATACCGGAAGGAGGTAGATAGGGGTGTAGTTGACGTATTGAGGGAAGTGATGGCTGCTGGGAATAATGTGATGAAGACTGGACCGAAGAGCGATTCTGGTCGTCAGATGTGTATAGGGTTGCCAGACGACGAGGAGGCACGGGGGAGTTTCGACCAGGCTGGTTGTGTGACTGCCTGGGAGGGTCCATTAGAAAAAGAAAAAGGTTGTGTCAGTAAGCACGATACTCTCGAAATGGAACGGACAAAGAACATGGAAGAGGATCGGCAGAGGGTCGACGCGAACCCGAAGGAAGTGAGGCGAGATATAAGTAAGACTGACTGAGACGGGGTAAAGAGAGAAAGCCTGTGTGGCTGTTCAGATCGCCTAATAAGGAGAGCTCAAAGTAGGATAGTGTCACGGTTTCAGCGAAAGGCGCTAATAAACTTCCGATATGACAGAGAGACCCTGATCAGATTTAGGGCCTGCGCCAGCTAGTTGGTGAATGGTGATAAGTAAGTATCAGGGTTAACGCAAGTGTAACGTGGAAGGTGCCAAAGGTGGCACGGAAGGCCATTCCTCTCGCGATCTCCGGGTCTATTATTTGGTACGAGATGGAATCTGTTACGATTACAAGGCAGCTCTAAATACTCAGGTTCGGACACGATATGGAAAGCTGTCCATGTGTATGAGCAAGGTGTTAGGGCGTGTACCTGCGGATAAATGGTACTGTGAGTAAAAGGAGGTGGGTGCAGACGTGATATACTGCCTCTGATTGTGGCTGATTTGCTTTTCAGCTTGCTGACTATGTGGTGCAGAGTATACTTGGCTACGGAGGCACACGATTCTATCTCTGTCCGCATTGGGCAATGATGTGTAAATTAGACTTTTGCATTGATCTGAGACGCGGCTTATCCCGTGTAAACCCCGCCTATGTCCGAGATAACCATCCCTCTCTTCCTCCTGGAGACCGTTGTCGTCGTCCCAGTCGCCGTCGCCGTCGTCCGCAACAGCATGCAGGTGCGTTCATGGCCATTATCGACCTCATCTCCGTACAATACATCCGCGATGCCCGGATGGCGGTGCGATATTCCGCCTCCTCATTCGGATCATCATGACACCCTCAATGATGCCTCTTTAGACACAGATGGAGCACATACCTCCAGCTCATCCATCTCATGCTTTCCGCCTCTTCGGATTCTCTTAGATCTTCATCTCCATGCAAATCACTCACATGACACCCTTTCCTGTGTCCTATCAGCAGGTGTTCTGTCCATGAGGCCTCTTCCAAGTCCTTAGATCAACACGATGCGTGGAAGAGATAGTGCGTACGCAATCATCTATGTATCTATATGGTAATCCCAGGTACGTACTATCCTCCAGCCTTCTCTTTGACGCTCTTTACTATTCCTGGACTCCTCATGTGCACAATCCTCATGTGGATAGCCATACCATCATGCCACAGGCCGGCCGTCCATGCCGTTAGCGTCGCTCCTGAAATAGGTGTCCTCGGTGGATTAAAGACCTTTCATTACTTCCAGCATTCTGTAAACGACCAAACCCTTGGCGAACAGCGTGCTTGCTTGTCATCAGATAATCGCGGATTACGTGAATCGGTAACCGCAGAGGGCAGTGAATAGATATTACCCTTCTCAAAACCATGAACTCATGGAAATAGTACTACATCAAAATATTTACTAGTTGTTCCACACCTGCCATGGTCACCTGACTACCCCCTGTGCCCTTCAGCTCTTCTGTACATCTATCCCCAAGTTCGTCCATCCTCACTCCGCAAACGCCTATCATGTCCTGACCGTCCTTCGACGAAGCTCAAAGTCTTCCATGTCCACCGATACCGTAATCTCCGTTGTCATTAACCGCTGAGTGAATTGCTCACCGGTTCTCACACCTGATGGAGGTTTTATATTGACATTGACGTCGTCACTGGAGTTAACGCGTTAACTGTTACCACATCCTGTTTTCTGTGACGAACACCATGCCAGCAATATACGTCTGTATAGCGTCATGCAAGTGCTCTATCGCCGCTCGTAGTTCAACGCGAGGCAACAATGAAGACTTCGTGCCCTTCGACTTCCCTCCTTTCGAGTTTGTATAGTCCTTCATTTTGCACAGCATAAAACACCGCAAGGTCAACGCACCGTAGTCACCGAGCTTAAAATGTTTCCCATTCTTGCCGACGAAACTCTACTCCGTCCCCCTGTACCGAAATCGACTTTCATATAGTACCACAGCCTCATAGGAGCTTAACGCCGCCCATTCAGGTACGATTGAACGTCCAACTTATCTATCATTTTGACTTGTTTTTCTAATCGGATCAGTGTCAATCAATTGCAAGAGAAAAGCTTACTCGTGCTTGCTTATTTCCGCTTTGTATAACGACGGAGAAGTGTTCATTTTTCATGAACGCCCGTCTATGATTCTGATAACTGCTGCGCATTACTTACATCGATGGTGGTATTCTTGATTACTTTTATAGGTATAGTCAGCTTGAGGCCATGATGGGACTGATGGGCCACCGATATTCTCGGTAGCAGTGCCATGAGGTTGCATTCAGAACAGGTTTAGCACTAGCACTGCGAGGTAACAAAAATTATCTTCACGGCGTTACACTATCTTTGAACTTCAGAATTCAGGATCAGGGCTCAAGGCGATCCCGAATCAAGGAACATAACGTACCTCTTAGGGTCGGTTAGGCAACAAACTAAACCTCGCGGCTTTGACCAGATCAGTCAACCACGTCGACTTTCACGTCACTATAAGATCCCAGTGCGGTGGCCTGGAGGCTGTAATACTTGGTCCGACGATTCCGGAACATGTGTATAACTAGCGAATAAAATGAGTTAGTATATATGAACGCTGTGCACATACTTGTGCTGTAATCCAACACGTGCCAGGATTTCTTCCACATATGTATCATTTTGAATGTTAACTTGAAATCGATTGTTTGGTAGTTGCCATAGTAGACTATGTCATGTTCGCACAGGCGGCTGGGAAGGGAAATTCATTTTCCACCACGCAGAATATGTGGTATTGAGATTTTTGATATTATATGCGGATAAGTTTGTGCTGTGTACTGCGATATAGGGAATCAGTATACCCCATGTATACTGATAGGTCATGATGCATAATAGCATGTTCATTATAATATTATAAGACAATGTCCTGCAGTATACGTACTCACTGTGCGCTTAACCCTCACCATGCTTTGCCCATCCGAGCGTAGACCGAGTAACTCACACGTTTGCATGTAAAATCATATATCCGATGACTCCATTTGATACATTTGATACATTTGCCTTGGCCCGTATGCGGCGAAATACAACGAAGGGAAGGGACATTCCCCATCGGAACCTTGATCTTAGACGCAGCCAGGGCCTCAGATGCAGCACTTCGTCCGACATCCCTAGCTGTTCTGTTACACGAAGATTGGTAGGATGAGTCTGCCAAGTGATGTCACGTTAAAATTAATCACTTTCACAAAAGAACGCAGCAAACGGACTCTCACCGGAGGAATAGGAGCTCTGACCAATGTAAGTGGCTGTGTGGCCGAGTTTCCACATGGCTAAAATATTTTCTCTTGCGTCGACCCTATGAAGTAAAGGAGACTTTGGAGGTGGGTTTATAGCACCAAATTTTATTTCGCGCGGCGGCAGGACTATGGCCCATGGCTCCACCAACTTTATCAGTGTGCCGCTAGGCTGACCCTAGGACAATCTACGAGTTGGAAAATGATTGGGACAGGCCATGTGAATGATGAGGCATCTGTTGAACGGATCCGATCTACGACGATCTAACTTGGCGCTCAGCCTGTCCACGATACAACAGCAGAGCGACCGAGATGAGTTTTGACGTGTACGCTCGCTTGTTGAGCGACGACTTGCCGTGGATTACGGATATATATTGCGAAGGCCTGCCTGGTCAACATCGGATCGATCTGTTTTCGAGGAATGGGTATGGACGTGTAGAGCCTCCATGAGAAGGTCATGCATAGAGACTCAAATGTCAATTCTCGTGAGGCCTTGTCCGCTCAATGCCAAAATGTGTCCTTTCATAGTGGATGTAATTCCAGCACTGCGGTTGGGAAAGGTGGCTTTATATGGCCTTTACCATGGGGACGAGAATGTTTAGTATAGAGCATTGTATGTGAATTGATAATAACCAGACAAGGTCACAAGGGGAGAGTATCGTCCCTCATTATCTGTGGTAAAGTGAAAACTCGGTGAATTATGGAACTATTCGGTCGGGGTGGAAAGGGGGAAAAACACAAGGTGTAATGCCGGAAATATGTTTTTTTGCTCGCACCGCGTTTGTCTAGATGGTGCAGAAACAATGAGGTAGTGGATAGCGAAGTGAAATACTGAACGGGCATACCCAAATGACATGCCGTCAAAAACACGAAGCAGAGTCCTGAATTACAATGTTTGAAAGACTACCACGCGGCATCAGAAGCAATAGAACATGAATAGCTGCCTGCAATGACACAGCTAAAATAAACCCAGCGGTTTCCATACTACGATAAGACACATCAGGAGCCTTGCTGTAGCAGCTTTCAGGGAACCGCAGACTCGGATACAAACATTTGAGCGCTGCTAACAAAGCTTCCTCTATATCGAGACAATTCCGTTACGAGGACGTATAATCAGTGAGCTTGGCCGAAGGTTCTGCGGTTACGTCAAGACTTACTCTTACTGGGACATCTTTTCCTTTTCTTTCGAAGTTTCGATGCTTGTGTGTATGCACGTCAAGATAAGCTGCAGCGTTGTAATAATTGCAAGTACAGGAACAGAAAGGAGGTCTGCTTGTGGTTAGGCCGTCCGCACGTGACAGGTTGAAAAGTTGAGTTGACAGCACAGAAGGGCTTACAGGCCAGTAATAGCCTGTGGAACACAAATAACGAGCGCTAGTGAGTGCTCGTTAGAAAAAAATAAGAACCAGTATCAGATGGTAAATCGCGACATCTTAATTCGTACCAGGATAGCGCTATAAGCTCTGGACTTTGTTGCAATGATATCTGCGCCGAGGTAGACATTTTTTGTGTTTGGCAGGTGAATCCAGTAATCCCGCATAAAGATATCACGATGCACCCACGTTGTTTTCTCTTTATTCTACCGGAGATGTGCGACAAGATCTGACTTGCAATGCTGATGACACTACGGCCACATGTCCCCTGCATAGCACAAGCTTGAAAATCCAGAAAGAGGACAGTAAGTCCGAGTCAGGCATATCAGTGATAAGACATTCGGACTCCACTCAGTTTACTTACAAAGATATGAAGCAAGGCTACCACGGCTTTCCCAAGGACTTGGCTCAAATTTGAAAAGGCCCGATACTTCCTTTTCTGTGAAGGTGAAGTGGTGAACTTGTTGAGGTCCTCTCTTCCTGTGCTCTTCTATGTAGCACCGAGCGACTGTGTGTTCAAGTTGTCCAAGGTTCACAGAAATAGATGCTACAATAAGTAGGATCTGTGCCAGCAATACTGCGGCCGTGGTAAGAGACGGAGAAGTTACAGGAGTTTTTGAAAAATATTTTTTTGTCGGCCTTTGCTTTCCGAGTAACAAGATACTGTACAATTGGCTCAACCGTTATTTTGATTTTATCTTGACTGGCCAGCACTAAGTAGTTCAATAGCATGGAGTGGATATAAATGTTACAACTGCAGTCGTTGGAGTGTTCGTTGATGTGACTGAAGACACGCAGCCTGAGCTATTCATGTCATATTTTACAGACCATATATGTATATATGGGACAGAATAGCCCAGTAACATGAGCTAGCTTGCTTCCGGTTGGTCGTAAGTACAGTCAAGAGGGAATTTCAAGTTGTGCTCTGAGGCCTTCGAATTAGGTTCACGTTGGAACTATTCGCGGAGTTTCTTACAGCTGGGTTACCGCGGAAACGTCCGCACAACGTGTTTAGAGGGTCACAGATGCTTGTTTTTTGAGCCCATGGCCATTCTTAACTGATGTACCGTTATCAACAGCTGTCCAGGCATGAATATCTTGGAATTCCACTGCATATCGATGCATTATATCTACTCGAATAATATTGTGCATATTATGTAATTACCAATTACTTGTATATACGGCTTTTTTCATCGACAGAAATGTTCTTTTAAGTGTTTACTTATAGCCAACCTGTGGATGGCAAGCACGTACTGATATCAATAGTTGTCTAATGATAGTATACAAGTCCACTCTGTCCTGAGGATATGTTATCTCTCGACTTTAACATTCCGCGCTGAGACTAAGGCATACAAAGAACTTTTTTGCCATACGTCATTTAGGAAGGCTGATATTTATCACTGTCATGCTTACACCTACCTTGCACTATTTTATCTATACAAACTTTACCACGTCAGAAAGTAATTTGTATCAACATATCTATATTTTCGGTCTAATAGACAGCAGATCATTACTGATGATGGAGGGAGATGGGCTGTTGATTTGCCTTCGTCCAGAAAAATAGAGCAACAATTAACCTCATTATAATGCCAGCGTAAAAGAGTATGATGCATGTAAAAAGAATTTTAGACTGGGCGATGTTCGTAGATGCACTGGAGGCAGGTATATGTTGACGGGTATATCAGAAGTATTTGACCACGGAGTTGAATGACTTTTCTTTAGGAAATCTCAGAATAATTTGAGAATCGCAAATGGTCCGACATGAGATCACCTCCACCCAGGTGAAGCGTGCCTCCTGCTCGCGCACTGCGTTCAAGCAGGTCATCCCATTTATCAGCTTTCTCTTTATCACTGAGCGGCGCTCGACGAGGAGTACTGAGCTCTCGGAAAGTAAGAGGTGATCGAGCGGGAGACTGTTCGGTCTTGCGAGGCGTTGAACCAAACGAATTCGACCTTGGCCTCTGTTTCGTTGTCGAAGCATTGCTATGCGCTCCAGATGACGCCCGGTTTCTATTCAGCCCAGTCGATTCGTCCTCGTCTTCAGCGGTCTTGTGAGACGACGGAGAAGGCGTAGATGGGGACCGCACCTGGTTTCGGCCTGGCCGCAGAGAGCTCCTGGTTGGTCTTGGTGGAGGAGACTGGCCAAATTCGGGAAGAGGTAACGAGAGAACTGGCCTTTTATCACCGTCTTTGGCGCTTTTGGGCGAGAAAGCGTTTATAGGATCAGTGGTAGAGAAGGAAGGAATAGGGGGAGATGCAGGACGAGAAAGAGGAGATGTGCTATCCTTCTCGTTGCTACCCATCCTCCTTGGTGGGTAGGGAAGGGGCTGGTGTTCCGATCGAGCCGATGCCGGGTGATCTGCCGGGCCAGACATTGATCGACGAGGAACAGATTTTCGGGGCTTAGGCGTTGGGGACGCAACAGCCTCGTCTATGTTGTCAAATTGATGCAGTTCCTTAGGGGATAGAATGTGTTGATCCGCAAAGTGTGGTAGTGGTGGAATTTCATAGCCATATGAGGACGTTGAGGATCGCACAGATTGCGACCTATTGAAAAACTTTGAGGATGCTATATCTGACGATATGGGTGAAGAAGAACGTGTGGTAATGCTCTGTCGAGGCCCACCAAATGATTTAGGAGCAGTCGAAGGCCGAGGGCCATACCCACTTCTTTGCTTCGTCGGAGAAACCATCGTAGTGTGTGAATGGGCTGTGTGTTCCGGAGACGTCATGATGCGAGTGAGCGTGTCTGTCTGTCGTGCAGCGGTGGACTGAGCGGTGCTGCGCAACAATTCCTTTGGGATGGCTGGTACAGGAGGTGCGGCCTTGTCTATTTGATATCGATCGCGAAGCCCACCTGTACTCAATCGCTTCATCAACTTCCATAACTTCCCCCCTTCTTCTGTTTTTTCCTTTCCAAAGTTCTCGTGAGTGGAGCTTGCCCTGACATGCTCTGATCCCCAGTTACGTGCAGAGGACAATGTCTGGCTCGGATGTACGTTCTCAGCAGAACGAAGATCGACAAACTCGCAACCAAATTTGTCCAAGGAACCCCGCTGCTCTTTTGGCAAACCCAACGAACGATTCTCCTGCAAACTCTGCCGACCTTTCATGTGCCCACTACGTTCCACCGGCGACGAGTCTTCTCTTTCTACTCCTCCACTCGTCACCTTTTTCCACCTATTTGACACTTTTCTTGTTAAACTGCGACTCCCAGAGTCAGGTTTTGCGGAGCCTGCGCGTTGATGAACCAAGTAGCCATCAAGGCCATCCCACCTATCGTTAGGTCCTCCCACTGCGACGACCCTCCCAGACGTATTTCCAAACACCGTATAGTATGGGGTTGCAGAAACTTCATCGTCTGCTTTTGACACCTCTGAACCTGTTAACGACTTATAATGCTCGAGATTTTCACTTGCCGCAGGGGTGTGTTCTCGACTTTGCTCCTGCTGCTTATAGGCTTGTACAACAGCACCTGCGGGCGTTAGCGAAGGAACTGGATGTGCACGACCTGACCCCTGCCTCCCTAAAATTCTTGGCGAAGACAACAAAGACAAAGGAGAGACATGATCTTTGGAGGGAACAGACACAGTCGCCCGTCTCCCAGCAGACAACGGACTGGCACTCGTGCTTGCTTTACTCTTTTCCTTTTCTTTAGAATGCTGCAACGCCTTATAAGATCCACTCGGCTTTCGCCTGAGGACATTGCGAGGTTTTTGTTCCCGCCCGCGAGGAGGCAACGGCGAAGCCCATGATGGTGGCTGCTCCCGCGGGGAGCTGTCGTTACTGGTGGGCTGAGACCCGGACCCAGGCGTGTCGGATACCTGCCGTGCTTGCTGTAGTGCCCGAAAGCTTCTGGGCGTCGCTGTGACATCATTAGGAGAGCAGTGGTTGGGACTAGGCCGTGGAGAGAGTGGTGAGCCATGAAAACGGGACGATCCTTCTGAGTCAGAAGGTGCGGAGAAAGATGATGCTCCCGAACGCAGCTGAACCGAAGGCTTCTTCAAAAGACGTTTCAACCCCGCCGACAACATTGTGCTGCTTTCAGAGGTCATACTCGGCAATCTATTCTGCGATGCTGGCGAGTGGGACGATGAATGGGATCGAGCACCCAAGGGAGAGGTTGGTGTTGGGGGGATATCGTCATACGGTGAAATTGGTTGCGATATGCTAGCATTTGCAGACCGCGATGAGCGAGTCAAAGCTGAAGCGAGCTTGCCTACTGTGGAGCCCGGACGTGAGGACCGACTTTGACCATATTTGTATGTCTCTGGATTGCAGGCGGGACCGTCACTAGCGAAGTTTTTAGCTTGCGCTGACACCGACTTCGAGTGAAATCTGCGAGATCGGGAACTTGGAGCGGGAGGATCTAGCGAGGCAAGGATATGGGCAGGCACAGAAATATTACGAGTCGAAGGAGTCCTCTCGGAACGCGGTACGTTCGAGACAGCGGTGTGTGTAGAGGGCTGAGACGACATAGAATCTCGTCGAAAGAGACGAGGTGACTGAGAAAGATGTTGAGTGCTATTCATGACGCGGTGATTCGATAGACGATCACGTCGCGGTGGGCGTAGGAATTTAGAAGACTTGATTGGAGTGGAGCGTGAGTTCTTAACGATCGTAGTAGGATAACAGGAAAGAACGTACCGATGGTACCGGTTGACGACGTCGAGTCTAATCAGAAACAGAAAGCAGATAATCCTAAGGCACGGTAGGCCTGACCGAATTGGAAGGAGATATGAGCGCTCGTGGTTTCCAAAACGACGATAAAACCTACATAATATGCCTGTGGGCCAATAGTCACAGCAAACGAGTCTATATCCACAGCAAAGACAAGACAAGAATCAAAGGAGAGAACGAGACTTGAAAAGGGAGTGAAAAGCTGAGAATAACAAGCGGGAACGTGCAAATAGGTTGTGCAGCAACGGAACACGTAGTCAAGCGCCGAGGCTTAATTTGTAACCGAAAGTGATCAGGCGGGATATGTAACGGCAACTGTCAGGACAGAGTGGGGTGATAAAGAGGGTTGGTGAAAAGAATGTAGATTGAAGAGAGCGTGGTGCGGGTAGCGGGTGCTGGCGAAAACGCTGAAAACGGAGACGACGGAGAAACAGGGATCACTGAGGTGAACAGCCTATGCTAAGAGAGTTTCAGATATTGTGTGGACGGGGTAATTTTGAAAAGTGAGACAGACCTCTGCATACGCCTTCTGGAACGTAAAATGAAATGCAGCGAGTCAAAAGAGCTGTGTGTCCCTGTCAGCCTCAAATGGGACAAGGGTGGAGCGAAACGCACGGAGATAAGCAAAGCAAGGACCTCTGGCGCCGGCGCTGGCTGGGATGATGGGGGGAGGAAAGAGGGAGACTAAAGCGAGCGTAGGGGTTATATATGTTGGCCGCTGAAAGATTCTCGGTCGTCGTCGAGACGCACGAACCAAGGAACTTGAGTCAGTGGGCGAACGTACGGCAAAGATAATTGAAGACACGCTTTATTGCGGCTTCTAATCTTTTCTGTCAATATGGCAACCATCCGCGTCCTTCCCCTTTTGGACACCCGACACCAGCGAGGATCAGCGCTGCAGGTTGAGTTCCACCTTGCAGTCCAGTATACATGCTTTAAATTTGCATGCATTGCAGGCTTATCACCATACATTATCCCAGTAAGTACTAGCACCCATCATTCCCATTTGCTTCTCTGCGAACGTCACCACCTTTTCGGTTCAGAGGCGCACCCGGATCTCACAGCACAGCGTATATTTCTCACTCGTCTCCTCTCTCTTTCTCCCCCTCATACTTTCCTTCGTCTCACTTTCACCCTCAAACAGGCTTATTTATTAACACAATGGCCTCCACCGAAATAACCCAAAATGATCCCATCCAAGACCAGCCCACAATCGGTCTCATCGGAATGGGCGCAATGGGCACCATGTACACTAAATATCTCTCCGAGGCCGGCTGGAAAAAGTCAGTACCCCTCATGTGTATACTTAACTCCTGCATCACTGTCTAACCACTCCGGAATTCCGCATCACCACGTTTCACTCCCAGAATTGCCGTCTGTGACATTCCAACCAAGTACGAGTCGCTAAAGAGCGCCTACCAAGGCATGTCATCACGTTGCTATGCATTCCACCTCTACAAGGTCCGCTCACTCGTTCCATTCTCAACAGGCACACCAGGTGTAACCGTATACCCCGATGGACATGCTGTATCGAGGATATCCGACTTTATCATGTACTCTGTCGAGGCAGAGTACATCGATCGCGTAGTCGCCCAGTATGGTCCTTGTGAGAATCCTTCCCCGTCTTATCACCTCTAGGCCCTCGGATTTCTCATTTAAAACCGTGTAGCTACAAAGGTAGGCGCCGTGGTGTCAGGCCAGACGTCGGTAAAAGCCCCCGAGAAAGAAGCCTTCGAGAAATATCTCCCCGAGGACGTACATATAGTTTCCATCCATTCTCTTCACGGCCCGACAGTCTCCCCAGTCGGACAGCCCTTAGTAAATGCAAAACACAACTTTCTAATTTACTTCTCCACTAACGTCATCCGTCACACGACCAGGTTCTCATTAAACACCGTGCCCCGGATTCAGCACTTCATCTCGTCGAATGCATATTCCGTTGCTTCCGTTCTCGCTACGTCTACCTCACTTACGAGGACCATGATCTCGTGACTGCCAACGTCCAAGCAGTTACTCATGCCGCCTTCCTAACGTGAGTCTTTCAGTTCCCCATTTACTTCCACCGGTCAATAAACCTACTTCTGTAGTATGGGCACAGCATGGGCAAGCATGAAATCGTACCCCTGGGAGCAAGGCCAGTACATCGGCGGAATCGAAACTGTCAAAGTGAACATCATGCTCCGCATATACGCCAACAAGTGGCACGTCTACGCTGGTCTAGCCATCCTCAACCCGTCGGCGCGCGTTCAGATCGACCAGTACGCGACAAGTGCAACCGAACTGTTTAAGCTCATGCTTGCGGGAGACGTACCGACGCTCCGCGCCCGAATGTACCAGGCACGCGAGGCCGTGTTCACGCAAACAGGCCAGACGCGCACCCCCATATTCTTATCCGAAGACGTCCTCGACCAGTTCACCATTGGCAGCGCACGCAAAGACGGAATCAACGGTAATGGCGTCTCCCCAACTGGCACTTCTGCACCGCGATCCAACTCACATCTTGCTCTGCTCGCCATGGTGGACTGTTGGGCTCATCTTGGGATCCAACCGTTCGTGCACCTCGACCTTGCGGCGACGCCTATCTTCAGGATGTGGATCGGTGTTGCGGAGTACCTCTTCCGTTCCACCGATAGACTGGACCAGGCGCTCCATTCAGCAGTCTGGGACGTATCACACAGATCTGATGATCTTGAATTTGTTGTCGCAGCCCGAGGATGGAGTCAATGCGTCTCATTCGGGGACTTCGAGTTGTACAGGAAGAGGTTTGCCGAAACCTCGTCGTTCTTCGAGTCCCGGTTTGAAGAAGCTAATAAGATTGGGTCAGCTATGATCAAAGCTATATCAGACAGTAACGGCAAGTAGAAATATCTATTCACGAGACGATAGAACATTTGCTAGAGATGATATCTTGTACTTAAGTCTAGGGGGTTTTGTGTTTGACTAGATATACCCGCGTTTGCTTAACTTCTGTAATCTCCATTGATCGATACATATTCCTGAGTGATAGACTATGAATGACAAACAGTTAGAGGAATCAGAAGGACTTACGTAGCTGAAGTCGCAAGTCCAGTATTTCGCACTCTCTTTGCCGAGACCTAGTTCGACCTTGATCTCAAAGTCCTCCTCGCTAAGGATCTCCTTCGCGCGAACCTCATCTACCTGCTCTGGTTCACCCTCAACCAGCACAGGAAGAGGAGTTGAACCATCGGCAGGGACGAATGTGACGCTAACACGAGTGGGGTCGAGAGGGATAGAAAGTTGCACTGACCCAGAGGCGGCGAGAACGCGGCCCCAGCTGCGGTTCATGTCAGAATCAAGGTGGAAACTGGGTGACTGATAAGGTTTACTTGGCATCCTCTCCATACAAAGCAGTTTTCACAAGTGCAGAGGTGGAGATCTTAGAAGCGACGCGGTGAGCATCTGAAAATGAACTGGCTCCCTGTATAAAATTTGAATATGTTGTTTTTCACTAGGCTGGGAAACTTGACATTACCTGCACATTGACTGTGACAAACTTTGTCGCACCTTCTCCATCTCGTACGACTAGCTGGGCAAGGTCTGTTGCGAACGAAGTCAATTCTTCACGGAATGTCTCGTATGCCTTTCTATCGTGCTCTTCGTCGATTTCTTTGGCTGACTGATCGGCGGCAGCGCCGTTGGCAAGAACGATAATGGTGTCATTAGTAGACATCTCGCCGTCTACACTGATAGAATTGAAGCTACGATCAACAGCATATGTCAAGGCGGATTGTAGACTTCGAGGTGAGATGGCAGCATCGGTCAAGATGCATGCAAGTAAGGTAGCGTGGAGCTGTTTCGCACTAGCAGGAGGGCCCATGTCGGGGTGGATCATTCCTGCACCCTTGTCTATACCAGCCATTCGAAATGTCTGTCCATTGATGGTGAAAGTGCGAGCGCGCAGCTTAGGGAATGTATCGGTGGTCATAAAAGCCTTTGCTGCACTTTCCCAAGCACTGAAGTTCGAGTCTAGAGTTAATGCTTTGGATTCGATACCGGCGATAATCTTGGATATGGGTAGGTTCTGGCCAATAACGCCAGTGGACATGACAAGAGTCTCATGTGTCCCGGATGAGCTGGGTGACGAGGGCTCAAGGAGAGCGTCTGTCGCTTTGACCATAGCCCATGCGTCCTCCATGCCCTGTTTGCCTGTCACTGCGTTGGCGCAGCCGCTGTTGACAACAAGGGCTCTTGCGCGGCCCGCGCCCTTTTCGAGCACCTCTTGAGAGACAAGCACAGGTGCGGCCTTGAAGGCATTGCGAGTGAAGCACGCAGCTGCAGCTGCTGGTCGTGATGATGTCGATAGGATGACTGCCAGATCATTAACACCAGCATTTTTCTTCACACCGCAATGGCTTCCTGCCACCACAAAGTTCTTTGGGAAGGACGAGTCTGGGATGGAGGCATGAAGGTGAGATTTGGACGGTGCTGGCTTGATGGTGATGGTAGAAGCGAACCGCCTACAAATGAGAACAGGATTGCGCGACATAGAGGCAACTTTCTGAGTGGGAACAACGAACGAGTCAGAGTTTTTCAAAAGATGGGATTAATAATGCAGTAGCGAGTAAGGGTCGAATATAAGTAAGATACATGAATACAGCCATTCTTAACCAGCCCACGGCACAAATCCCTCCACTGACAGGACAAAGGAGTGAGCATAAGAGCATGTCGGAAAGATCCCATCAAGCAAAGCTGTATTTCCTTCTACGATAGCTGCTGCGTTGGAATAACAAAGCTGCGAGTACGATACCGCAAATGAATCTGCTGTTCGAAAGAAAAGAGTTGTTCTGCCAATGCTCCGTTACCCAGCATCGTCTGAGGACGACAACGCGAGTGCAGCCCTGTAATGCTGCATCACTGGCATGAAAAACAAACAAATGACTGGTGCGGCCTTTATACGGGTGGCTAAGCCCGGTCACATGCTTGCCACATTGTGACTCGTCACGCCCTGTACTCATCCATCCTCAAGCTCACGACCTCGACGGCAACGGAAATCACATAGACGGCAAAAATGGGCTCAACAAGGTGAGATTCAGCGTTGCATACCTCTCTTCAGCGTTCGTAGCACACGATACATCTCGTAAAACGACACTCGAGTGCCGGCTTGGGCTGGATGAAAGACGTCTGGGTCGGATGAGCCGTTCCACATTTGGATCTTATCCCTTGAACATTTCCTGGGCTCCTTGCGTTCTCTGCATGCGATCGTAAACTCACTCCTGTTTTACAATTCACCAGACTCTACTGCAAGGGACGCGTCCTCGGCCACAAGCGTGCTAAGCGCAACACTCGCCCTAACACTTCCCTCCTTCAAATCGAGGGTGTCGCCACGAAAGAGGACGCCCAGTTCTACCTTGGAAAGGTGCGCTTCTTGTTCGTTTAATTCTAAATCGGCTATTCACGTTCTTGCCAGAGAGTCGCCTTTGTATACAAGGCGAAGACGGAGGTACAGGGATCGAAGGTCCGAGTTATCTGGGGGTGAGTCAATTTTGTGATTTATCCAGTCATATCTTCTGACGCTCGAATCCGTCTTCTACAAAGTCGTGTAACTCGCCCTCACGGCAATTCTGGTGTCGTTAAATCAAAATTCAGGTCAAACCTTCCCCCACGCGCGTTCGGTGCTAGTGTCCGTGTTGTGCGTATATCTTAGTTCTAGAATCCTGGTACACTATCCTAATCCATATCACACACAGATGCTGTACCCTTCGACAATTTAATCCCTGTACATCCTCGCTTTTCGTATCGCCTACTTATTCATGCGTATGACATGTCATATGACCCTACATGCATCAATATACTCGCATGGAAAACAACAATTAAGCTGCTCTTATCGATCATTTATGCTACTTGATGTGCCATACAAGGTATTCAATGGGTGATTATCTTTCAGATATGTTACGTATAACTGAGTGTCCGTGTTTTTGTCGTGATCAATGTGTTTGTCTTATGTACATTGAAATAACCTCTTGTTTCCAGGTATATCAACTCAGCGGTTCAATGCACTTTCATTTCTCTCATGCGAGCCTTATCATCTGTTGGTTTATCCATGAACATCATTAGTCCCGTTAAGATCATACAAACCATCCATAAGCCCAATACAGACATCCTACGTGAGTATATTATATACAGGTGACACGACGCATATACGTCCCTAAAACCCAAAGAGATTCGAGAAACTTCCTTGTAAAACGTTCAATCCCAGCCTCAGTTCACTGCCCTTACCACGCCGTATGTCCTCCGTCAACGATGATGCTAACTCCTACATCAGTAAATGGAAGGGACGATAGAGTATCCTGACACTCACTCGCTACCAGTACAGAAACTGGACGCATCGGAGGCAAGCCAAGTCACGACCCCACGCAGCTCGTCCGGTCTTCCAAGCCTTCCTAGTGGGTTCTGGTCAGACCATGACTGAGCAAGATGAGGGAATTTGTCTAGATATGCTCCGCTCATTCTATACAGGATATCGTTAGCATGAAGATGTCTTGTATATACGCGCTGAATAAGAGAAACACACTTAGTAACCATGTATCCAGGCGATATGGTATTGACCCTGATCTTCATCGGTCCAAGCTCGCATGCCATGCTACGACCCATCTGAAGGACGGCAGATTTGCTTGCACCGTAAGAGACATAGCGGTGGCCCTGTCCATGCTATCAGCTTGATATATTCTCATAGAAAATATTGGCTTACCTTATTAGTAACGCTTCCGCTCATAGATGCAATGAGAATGATACTACCCGCAATGCCAAGACGGGCCATTTGTCGCCCCACAGCTTGGGCTGCAAAGAGAACGCCGTTCACGTTCACGTTCATAACCTAGGCAGCATGTCAGTTCACCATTATACAATTGTGAGTCCAGTCACCCACCTTTTGGAAGTTGTCTGCTGGGTATTCCAAGCAGTCACCATCGATGACAATACCAGCAGCCGCGACACATATGTCTACTCTCCCTTCCTTGTCCACGATCTGTTGTACGATATCCCACGTCCCCGTTTGGTCTGTCACGTCTGCACTCAAATATTCCAGTCTCGACTTTGCTGGTTCCTCTTGTGTCTGAGGCGTCTCAAGGGGAGGCAGGCTATCGATGTGCTTTTTAACAGCCAGCCATTCACTATCAGGAGCTGAAGGCAAGTCTAAGCAGTACACTACGGCTCCTGCCTCGGCCAGAGCGAGAGCCATCTCAAGACCAAGGCCGCGGTGTCCCCCTGTGATGACGGCGACGCGGTTAGCAATGGCGAAATCGGAAAAGATGGCGCGTTGAGGAGCAGCGGCTGGCTGTGGATTGAGGATGGCAGCGACGCCATGAACTATGGGGGAGGCGAGAGCAACTGAGGGGGACATTGTAATGATTGATAGGTGTGTATGAAGAGCAAGAGGACGTTTATAACACGTCGCGCTTGACTCGGAGTAATGTCCTGATCATAACGAGAAGGACGTGTGATGCTTGGCTTGTTTTCACAGGCGCATCGGCCTTGAACAAAGTGCTTTTAGTCAGACGTCAACCAATTAGTGTCGAGGAGTCAAATATACTTGAGAACAAAGTGGCTCCAACCGCCGCGTCCTCGATTCGCATCACTTCTGACCTGGGTCATGTTCCCTGTCAGCAACGTAAGGAAAGGTACGTAGTGCGGGGAAAGAGGCCCACTCGTGACCACTTCCATCATGTGCGTGTAAATCCAAGGGCGTCCCAAGCTCATAAAGTCTAGTGAGGAACGATATTGGCGCAGATAGGCATGAACCGGTGCGATGTCCGTGTCGCGAGCAACTTGAAGATGCGCTGCTGTAGACATTGACCCTGGAGATGCTGAGAATGGAGACATAATAGCATCAAAAGCGTACGTGTATACCAGCTTCTGTGAGCGGGAACAAGACACAGGCGCAGTCGACAGTAAGCCAGGTGATGCACCATAGGGAACAGTGTTCATCCAGATTCGCATTAGTTCGGCACATGGTTAGCATGTGCGTTCGGTGTCCGTATCGTATGATGTTCTCATTCGTGGTGGAGGTTCGGCACTTGTTGGAAATTTCGGGTCGCGAAGCAGGGGCGGTATGCAGTCCGTAAACTAGCAAACAGACTCTCCGGGAAGCCTGAATGTCCACCAGTGGTCCAAAATGAGAAGGGTCTAGGAATTTTGGTTGACAACGTCCTTCGCGGCAGGGTACCAACTGAATTGAAGGTCTTGCAGATCGTTGAGCGCACAACGTCAAGGTGACATTACCTTGCTTAACAAGGTCTATTGAACACTGGCAACACTGAACGTTTCTGATAAGAAGAAAATCAGCCTGAGAGAGTTCAGAACGTGACCATGCTGTGACTACAGCGTTACTTCTGTGGCATCGGTTCCCTGTACCATCACGACCTTGGACTAACTACTAGATATACAAAAATGACGCCTAAACACATCGCAGTCCTTCCCACCGCTCTCAAGACACCAGGAACAAAAAAACTAGTCGGTAAACGCATTATTCTAGCCTCAAACAGTCCTCGAAGAAAGGATATCCTCATTAATCTTGTACGTTCTCGAATATCCACTCAGTGATCCACAAACATTCAGATATGATGCTGTCTGCAGGGCCTTGCGCCGGAAATCATCCCCTCTACATTTGAAGAGAACATCCCTGTTTCATCATTTGAAGATATACACGAGTATCCCGTTGCAACTGCCACCCACAAAGCCGTGGAGGTATACGAACGTCTTGTGGCAAGTGTGATCCACACCCCTTCTACGTAAGGCAATGACCATCTCATATTAGAGCGAAAACCCAGAAGATGCTCCCGACCTCGTCATCGGGGGTGAGCTAAACGCATTTTTTCATTACCTCTCCAAGAGACTGAATGACTGTCAATCAAACTCGCAGCGGACACTGTGGTCCTGACGCATGCACAGCCTTCTACTTCGGAAGTATCATACTCTGAACTACCTGGCATACAGCAGGAACTACTAGAGAAGCCCACGTCCAAGGGGGACAACCTGCGCATGCTGCTCGATTTGAATGGCGGTATTTGTGAAGTCGTTACTGGAGTCTCACTGGGTAAGCTTTACAGCATTTGTCATATATGTACCGTTATTGAATACCACTCTTCTAGTATATCCGGTACTTAGTTCACCAGGTTACACGATCAAGTCAGCCTTGCTTTTCAGTCTCATTATCATGCCATCTTACTCGTTCTGTATGTGCAGGTCGCTAGATGAGCGCACTCTAGTTTACTTTGCCGACAATCCACCCCATGTCCTCGAAGCCTACGCTGAAAATGGTGAAGGGCGAGACCGCGCAGGCGGATTTGCCATACAGGTACTCGTTGTATCTACTCCATATTCTTAGTTCCCGTAGCTCATTGTGCTTATCCGTGTACTGCAGGGCTTAGGAAATCTTCTTATCCGAAAGGTTGATGGTGACTTTCAGAATGTGGTCGGTTTTCCTGGCGCTTCGTTCTTCAAATTAATAGAGTTGCTGGCTGAGGAAGAAGAGGAATTCATGGAAATATGATTTTTGGCGTATCTGTCGGTGAAGTTCGAAGTAGAGTGCGTTGTTCGTGCGGCTTGTTGATGGCATCTGTCGGCCACACCTATCAGACTGGTTTTCTGAAAAGACTTGTCACAAACATCCATCACGGCTCCAGAGGAACTGGCTGGGGACTGAGCCAATTGTTGAGGTCAGAACAGTTTACAATATTTTTATTAGATCTTAATTGACATTTGCTTGTGATTCAAAAGCTAGTGCACTAACGCAATTATGTATGAATAAAGCATGCAGTTATGGTACTGTCAGAACGATGTATAAATAGTCCACATACTCCCTCTATGGATGATCTAAGCAACAAGAATGATGAACGAGAAATGGAAGAAAATACAGAGTTTATAGCTATTGGCCGATTCATGTTGATAGAGTTACATTGCTTGATTATTATGGAAAGGGCTTAAGATACCTTGATTTCAACGTGAGGGCGTCTTTCTCTAGGGGATCCAGCTGAAGTAGGGTCGATAACATTAGCTTCTCTGCGATTATCACGAGATACCACTGATGGTGAGCGGGAAGGTGGAAAGCCAGTTAACAGGGCCACTGGGCTATCCTCCGGACGAGTATCATCTGGAGTTGTCCAAACTCTGACTGTACCGTCGTGGCTCCCAGTTGCGAACATAAACTGCATATCGGCGAAGTAATTCCAAGCAATACATGTTACATCTCCACTGGGGCCTTGTGGTCGTATATGGTGAAGAAGGGCCGCGGTATCTCGCTCCCAGATGTGAATATCGCCAGCTGGTGTCATATTCTTTAATACTGTTGAATAACAAGGGGGCGGCCACCACGAACCTTTCCCAGCACATAATACTAGTTGATCGTCCTGGCCTCCGAAGTAACTGGGGCCCGAAAAGTCGACAGGACCCTTAGCGGGCATATAGGTGAGCCGGAGGCTGGGCCTAAGGATACTGGATAGTTTATGCTCTTTATCTCGAACCAATTCCAACTTCCACAGCTGCGGCGGCGACTAAACACGTGGTGGTTAAGCCAGATAATTCAATGACGTCGTCATTTTGTGTTGCTTACTTGATGCTCATATGATATTAGGGCCACGGAGCCTTTCTTAGCGATTGTTATGTCCCGAACATCATTAAACACAGGTGTTTGACTTCGGCTACAAGTTAGAGGAGAAATTCGACCGCGTAATACAATCCGAACGAAGACTTACTGTTCACTTTGTTTCGTCTCCATATTGTACACTGCAGAGTCACTCATGAGTATCGTGCCGACGTTGAGGCTTAAAACTTACCTATGACTCGCTTCTCTACCCTAGATTTACTGGGCTGTAGTCCACTTGGTGAAGACAGTAAAGGTCCAACCCCGATGAGTCTACGGCAATCGGGATGAACAGCAACGCTGTTCAACTTGATTCTCCCGAACTGGTAAGTGTCCAGAACCTTGAATGCGCACACATGAGTTTGTATGATTGCACGTCCTTTACGAGACACGATCACAACACACTTTTCCATGGAGATCCTAAACAGGGATTAGCAAAGCATTCGTGCGACGGAAGATTAATTACCCACCAGCTTGACAACTACGCTTCCTTCTACACGGGATTCATAAATTTTATTAACTTGATCCTACATATCGATGAGATGCGCTGAGTCTTTGAACAGTGAGATATTTACTCACCATCTTGATAAATTCATTGACTTCGACAGAGACAATAGCTGTTGATTATATTATGTAAGTACATTTTTTCCCAGTAGCTCAGTCGATGAGCTAAAGTGGAAAAGCAGTTTACCATCTCCCTTCGGAAGCCATGCAATTGATTGCACAGTGCGTGGGCGGTCTATGGTTTTCTTACATACACCGTCCTATCACAAGCGAAAAAGTCAGTAATCGCTCAATGACTATCGTAAATATAATAGTTCCTACCTCAGTCCAGATCTTGATAGCGCGATTCAACTTCGTCAAAACCATATTGCCGGATGGAGACCTGAAGTGCATCCGTAAGTATGTTATAGTAATATGTAGCTAAAGTGGTACACAGACCATGCAACTTGACCTATAAAACCCTTTGTGTGTACAAGTATCCGATGAGAGGTGAAGGGGTCCTAGAACTTGATCAGAGTTTATCAGGAAAAGCAAGAATACAGTGTCACTTACCCCCACGCGGAATATGATTGAAGTCCTGTCCCAGCTAGAGACACAATCAGGTTAAACTACACGATAAATGAAGAACATTTAAACTATACCTAGAAGTCGCTAGATATTTTCCATTTGGCGAGAACTGTAGATGCCTGACCAACGCTTGGTGGGCGGGAACTTCTTGCGTAACTCTCATAGCCTTCAATCTGGGCGCTACTGCCATCGACCTGGATCCACGAAACGCTGCCATCGGATCTGAAAATCTGCTTGGAGACATAGGCTCAGTCCGAGATTCGGATAGTGTTCGGTGGCGATCGCCTGGCGGATACCTTCCACTAGCAGCAGAAGTCGTCGCCTGTAACATGATGACCTTGCGAATAGCGGCGACGAGACGTTCTCTGGCATTAAAAGGGGCGCTCGAGACGCCGGATTCTTCACTATCGCACGACATGCGTCGCTCGCTAGTTTCCGTGCTGAAAGACATATCCCTAATGAGAGAGGGGGAGGGAGGTGATCCTATCGGGTGGGTGAACGGAAGTGTCCCCTCTGTGCCAGCATCACTGCCTTCTTTTCCAAAAGTCAACAAACTTGCTGCTTTTGAAGGCAACTGCTTCAGAGAGCTTCCGGCGGCGCACACGCGATGCTGCCCCCAATTTAAAGCTTTCTTGATGTTGACCACTGCTTGAAGTTCGAAAAGCCGATTGGTTGCGTTAAGAATTACATCCTCCAGCCACATATGACCTCTATGATGGACAAATGTCCACCGCTCAGACGCAAACCAAGCCGAAACAGCGGCCAAACCGAACGACGTCACAGCGGTGAATAGGGTAGTGATTGTGTTTGTGACTCGGCCCTACAAAGAACATCAGTACAAACAACTGAGAAACCATAGGTCTACATTACTTGATTGCTCGAATAAGTGAAAAGCATGAGTCCTGCCGAGAAACAAGCCACAGATATAACAAGGAAGACAAGTGGGGAGCGTTTGATCCAGATTAGCACCCACCACGGGACACGGTGACCAGGTGAACGACTAGGTGACACCAGTTCCATTAAATGTCAGTGTGAAAGAATCACCAATATACGTACTACATCGCTTGCTTCCACGTTAGTCCAAGGAGACTATTGACCGCTGCGGCGATACTAAATACAAGTGAGGAGAACCAAAAAGCGTTGACAGTATCAGCCAAAAGACTCCCTGTGGTACCATAAGAAAATTGCAATGTCGTAGCTGTGACTGCTGAGAAGAAGGTGGCTACTGTAGATAAGTTTAATAGATTGGCAGCAGCATGTTGCTGAGCAAAACGTATTGTAGGAACGCCTGCTCGAGACACTCAATGACGACCGGCAATCCTAAGTTAAGAAAGAAACTCACCGATTTCGATGAACATTGACAGCGTAACAGTGATATTGTCGATGTGGTCGCCTATTTCTGAGGTGAGGTCATGGATGTATCTTTGCACAGCCGATAAGCGGAACTGAGCTGAGGTCAGGGCAGGATAGGAGTGGTATGAGTTGTCATCTAAAACAGCATATAGCTCGAGAACTTACATTTGTACTCCTTGAGACAGCATGACCAATACTGCGCAAAAAATCAGTTACTAGGAATACAACAGCTAATACACAAGCCCACCTTCAAATCGCCTTCAAATGATCTCATGGAAGCGTTGACAGCCTCATCCGTGAACTCGGGGAATTCGTTTAAACAGTTTAGAAATGTTGCAACGTCCGCGGCAAATTTTTCGAATTGTTCTGGAAATTTCTCTGGTTCCAAAGCTTCGTCGCTCATCAACTTGCCAGACAGTGGCGGAGAAGTACGCCTAGTAGCTTTTCTTCGGCGGTCCATCAGGTTTGGGTTGATGAGGGATTCTTTGGATTGACGTTGGACCTTTCTAGGAAATAGGCATGCTGCATTGAATCGGAACAAGTACAGAATCTTGGTCAAACGTTCACGTAGCCGAAACGCTGATGATAGTATTCCAACCGAACTTCCAAGTTGACGCGCAGCGTTTGCGAAATTTCTAAGCTATTGCCAAATCAATATAAACTCGATAACTTGCACAGATTCAGAATGCACCTCCTTATCCAAGTTCTCTATTCTTCTGAAAAAAAAGAGCGTCAAGAGTATGAGCAGTAACAAGCTGACAAGAAATAAGCATCATACTTCTCGAATTTATTGAACGTCTCTGCTCCTGCGATCTGAAGACGTTCATCAACAGTAGCTGTATACAGATTTTCGTTACATTGTCATCAATAGATGAGAAATTACTCACGAGCGTCTCTGCCATCCTCGAAGGAAGGAACCTGAACACCATCTGAAAGGCGCTTTTCAGCTCCACTGTATTCTTCGCGACTAAAAGCAGCTCACCGTTTTCGGGGGATAAAGCCCCGTCATGATTCAACTCCGTTATAATGTCAAGAAGGTTAAGCAACGTCTGTTTTCGTCGACTGTCCAGCCACGGATTTTCTGAACGAGATATTGAACTTGATAGCCCTGGGAGGGATGATGCGACATCATGGATATTACGAGTAGTAACGGATGGCCCAGTACCTGAACGAGTAGCATACGCAGATGAAGGTGAGAAGAGAACGAAGGAAGATAAGGAATTAAAGTCGACATACGAAACATGCTGTCGCAGCAGCGACAATGATGCCCTCAGGGGGTTAAGGATGAAAAGCCACAGACAGTCAATGCCGAGCAAGTGAGTTGTTAGCACTGTCAAGTGCTGGAAAATCGACCAAGTGCCAGGTTCTAACAAAAGTGGGTTCTAGAAGGCAAACTTGAACACGGAAAGGAACAGAGCTTTAAGTACACGAAGTGCGAGGCAGCCATCACATTCGACTGTTATGAAATCCATTTTACATCGGGGTGGACGCGGCATCTAAGTTCGCGTTAGCCTACGATCACTTCGGGTACTTGGAGTGCCGTGTGATGGCCTCGAGGCTTTTGAGTAAGCAGCGAACCCATGTTTATGAGATATGGAATCTGGAAACCAGGATATGCGTGCCTCGTCTACGAAATACCTCATAGTACGTGCAATGACAGTATGTAGCAGCGTCCAGTCATTGAATACCATTGCGAATGGAAGGACAGGGTCGAGAAAGCGAGAGGCCTAGATTGCGGACGTATCTGCCACGACGCAAACGCATGCAGCACAAAACAAGTACCGTTTTACGCATCCGGGTCCAGGTTGGCAATGTAAACCGTGACTAGACCACTGGATCACCAACAAAATGAGAGAATAATTCCACGGTAAAACGAGTATTTAAATTAGGGGCTACGAGAACGGGGATAGTGCAGAAAGCAAAGCAGGAAGTTGCAGCAGCTTTCCGAGCCAGATGATTTCCAGCTGTAGGCTGGATGGAACATAAGGTGCATAGCTGTGGCTGAACTCAGGAGAACATTGAACGTGAATTCCGCTCGATGCCGATCGATGCCGATCGCATTCAGCCTCAATGTCATGTTGGAGCTGTGGCGGTTCTCTTAAGTACTTACTTCAGAACACTCAAGTCCACCTGACCGGAACCGCTGCAATTTTCAGGATGCACCTTCGTGCTTATTGCTGCGACGACTGCAGCACAGATTACACACGGCACTCAACGCATCACGACGTAAAGGTGAGCTGGGCATGCACAGCCTGACGGCGTGTGCCGTCCCATCTGCCTCCGAGAAGCACAATCTCTTCACCTACAGTGGTCTCAAAGAAGCGTTCCCTGTAGGTATAGAAGAACCTTGATTAGGATGAGCTTTGCACCTATCTTACAGAAGCCCATCCTGACCACACGACCTACATCTTGCCATAATCCGCACAGGTCTGCACGTTCTCCTCGGGAATATCATCCATCGTGTTCAATGTCGCAATACCCATACAAGATTGTGTCGCCTCTCACAAGTCATGTAGCAGGCTGCAGGATACTCGGTTTGCTCGCCGTGTCTGGCAATGATGCACACCATTCTTGCACGCTCGACTCAGGTCTCAAACCAGACCATCTATCCGCACTCTTGTCGAGTGTGCCAGGCCCCTATTTAGGCCCACGGATGCGCGGAGCATCTTCCAAGCTGATATTATCGCCCTCTCTTTATATCTGATGTCCAGGTTATATCTCAAAGGACTACCAAAGCGCCTTTGCAGCACTAGTGGCGCACGGATCACCTAGGGGCCCAAATACTAGAAGAGCTTTTTTCAAATTCAAAAACTCATCTGGTCTCGCATCAAAGTAAGAAATCGCGTAAGGCTTCGTAAATCCGGTAATTCTGTTATCGTAGTCCCCTTGCAGCCAAAGTACCACTGCGGCGCCTGACTCTTCTAGTCAATCTTCCCTGGACCTTTCCGTGTATACGGCAGCAGGCAATGGGTACATCTCGTTGCCTCGAGTCTATTAGTGCACCAGCGAGTTAGTGTTGAAATCACTTTTCGATGCTACCTAGGTTCCTATCTTTGCATTGCCATAGATGCGGCGCACGGGGATGTATTTTCTCTGTTTGGGCAACTGTTGATATCGTACGTTGGAACTATATCTCGTCGCCGCCGGCAATGTGTTTTTTATCCGAGCTTGTCGGTGCTACCAAATCAAGAGAGGAGCTGTAGCTAGAAATCCCGTTATCTTCGAGCGTGCACGGGCAACGTGTGAGATTCTGATTCTAGCACGTTGTAGTGTACTCATGCCATAGGCGCCGAGGCTGGTGGGTGAATCACGTATTCAATCTCTAATCATGCGGCCTCACCGTTAACATACGTTCTTCATTTTTTTCGTAAATCTACTCACGCGCGTATGCTTTTCATAATTTGCAGGGTCCATCATAATGCATAATCTCTCATCCCGGCCCGTTTACATGGACATAGAGTTCCTTTTTTCTCACTCAGCGCAAAAGTCTTAATCATGTTCACCGTCTAGACTGACTTTACGACCATTTCATCGAGCGTAGTATATCGCTCGCAACCCCATTTTATCCCATTTTACGCAACTCAAGCGTACTGATGCTTACACCAGATGGTGTAGCCTAAGCCAGCTTACAAGGTGCATAAGTGAAAAAACCCGATCAATATTAATGTGGCACCCACTGATAGATTGGTTTTGTCAACGCCAGGGAACTAGCAGTGATACGCTATTGACGTATTGCAAAATCGAACCATTAAACCCCTCTTTCCTCAAGCGGTATGAGAACTGCCAGTATTGGTTGCTGCGAGTCCAAACTCTCGGCACGGTGATGTGACACAAAGATTGGAGGAATAATGGTATTTGTATTGTTACTCCCGTACTCCACGGTTTGCCCATTGGATGCAACTGGCACTGTTGATAAGACGGTGGAATCGGTCCTTCGCATCCCTGATTGCCTTGAGATGAGAGACGCGGAAAATATGAGGAGCAGTGCTGTATGTCGGCATGGGTCATATCAGCGAATCGGATTCATGGGCGAAGGGCTCGAGGCCACCTACCTGCACTTTAAGACAAATCTAAAAATACATATCGTCCGAATCATTGATGCTTGTAAAGAATCAACAAAGATGATTCACCACAGCGCAGAGCGCGGAAAACTGAGTAAAGATAGAAATAATACCACTGTACTGGTACTGCTCGAATATGGCTGTTGGGCTCCTGGTGAAGGGGCTACACACAAATAATTATACAAACAATAACATAGACAATACCTACGGTCTCGTTGAACGTTGTACGCAATAATAGTAGTACGTACCATTAAGAGGTGAAAGAGACGTTAATTGAGAGAAAAAGTAGATGTAAAAGGACACACAAACGTTCAATGAGGATAGCAGCCTCACGGTTCGGTAACGACGATGAGACTCTTGCAATTCCCATCATGGCAGGTCGAGCCACACTGCAAATACTGCCTTCAGCGTCACAGACTGCTTTTAAGTTAGAACCGGACTTTGTCAACTGGACCGAGGGACTAAGATATTATGGCGCAGCGGGCGAGATAGTTCACGTTCTATAGTTAATATTCGTAACACCACTACAAAACTTCCTAGCGGGGCGGCCGAGGATGAGGTCAGTTTATTTTGTAGGAACTGTGGGAGATTTTGCGATTTATTAACCGCACCAGTATAAATCCTATTAAAAAGGGCGTGGCCTATGGAACCCAAAAATCTTGATTGGCGCAAAAGCATGTAGGGATCATGCAAGGCAAGACCGGCGAGGAAGTCACAATAATTGCGAGAATTGGCGACCGTGTGCAACGTTACTAGCATAACCACGGATATATGAGCGAGCACGGATTCATGAGCGAGGAATAACCAGGTCTGTCAATGATTTGGCTTGAAGCTCTGAGAGAGCAAATGCAAATAGTGGCGTGTCACTGCGCCTGTCATACGACGATTATTTAGGAATCCCGCGGCCTAATTGAGTGAAGGGTTCTTGTAACCTCAAAGCAATGATTAAGCGGGCATTGGGTTTGTTAGGGCCTGAGGATCCCGATAGTAGGATATGAACAACATAGCTCACACTACGGAATAAAGGTGTAGTGTCGTGAACGGTTGGAGTTTTGATCCTGCGACGTCGGTCAGTTGACGGTGGAATGTCGCTCTGGCGTAATGGCACACCGATTCCTTCCTTCTATTCTTGAATTCGAGAGAAGCACGCGATAAGGCATTTGACAAGATACCCGAGCCTTCAAAACGTAGGGTAAGAGATTCATTTTTCGAGTCGTCCCAAATTTGAAAGACTATCCTACTTACGTAATCTGCATCACACACCAACAAACGAAACGAACTGCCATAGTATTTGCGAGCCCACAGATACTTGAGTCCATATTATCATTAGCGTCTTTCCGCTGCTGGTGACAGCCTGGTTGACCTCGTCGTCGACTGCTTTCGAATCAAACACAAACCAAGGCAAACCGTGACTTGAAATTTTGATACGTCATCTGCGCTCGTGCTGTAACCCATAATCAAAAGGTCAGAGCCAACTACAAGTAGCTCCTACAGTTGGACATTCAAGTCGGTATGAACCTTCCCTACCTGACCCTGTAAGACTAGAACAAGGCTACCACGGAAGTGAATTTAATCGTAACTCAGTACGATTAATAGAACTTGCCTTGACAATTACGACGAAAAGACGGGTCCACTGCGTAGACTTTTGTCATGGCCAAAATGCAGGCATCACCGTGGGCTCAAGGACGTTGAAATGGAGATAACCTAATCATTTGACGCGTTTTCAGCGTAGACAAAAGTAGGAGTTATATGGCATTGCTGTCCACCGTTCACAGATAACAGAGGAAGTATCCTTCCGTTGATGTTTTGTAAATGGCTCCAAGGAATGACTTTGTTATTTGCAGATAGCCCGCCGTTTCGTTGAGGGGTTTTATGTTATAACTAGATATCTGCAGAGGAGCGTTGTCCACGACAGTTGTGGGCACTATGGCTCCATACTAATCGATTTCGACTTGTCCGATCAAAAAGTGGAAACGTCGTGGGTATGGCGTGTTGACATCTGCCTCGTCGTAAATTAATTGTCCTCACTATAGGATATACGCTAGCTTTCGATTTTTGAAGCGAGACAGAAAATTTAATGAAAGCAGAAGGGAAATTCAAGCAAGATTATCTCAGTAGCAAATGCCAACCTAAGTGTGCGTAGAAAGTGATGATATTGTTCGAGGTGCTGAGAAATCTTTGATTAGCTGAGTTTAAAAAGTTCTCGCTGTCCGCGATTTATGATAATGCTCTCAGGCTCGAAAGTAAATGAACACTACTTTTAACTCTATGACAGGGAAATGTATCAGTGAAGGCCAAGATCAACGCTGTACTCCTCTTGGAGCCACTAAAACCCACGTTCACGATAGGTACGGGAGCGAAATCCCGATAAATCTTGCCGAAACAGTTGGTAAGGCCTTGTAAAGATCTCAAATACGGTAAATATGGATTACCTCATGGCCCACTTGACGTATTTGGTGGCTGAGAAGAACGGGAAGAGGAGAAATGGACGCTTGTGGAGCTTCGCCGTATAGTTCATCCACATTATGGTCGGGTACATTGGTAGGCACGAGGTGAGCATCCGAGAGCTAGTAATATGCACTGCGTTCGTCCATCACAACACGAAATCAACAAGGCGTAGAAAACGGTCATTATATGGGATCCACCTTCATAATTGAGGAGAACCCAGTCTCTATGTCGTCCTTTCGAAAGATCAGACATAAAAGGCCAACAGCCCCATTGACATGGCATACGAAAACTTCAATCATCGGGGAAGATGATCCCCACTCAAAGCCAACAAAGATTCCGCTCAGTAACGAAATAGTGTCAAACGACCGAGATTACTCGGAGTTTAGAAAGCACAGCACATTTTCATTGTTTCTGATTCCTTTATGTTGGCTGATTATTAACCACCGTCAGGTCGGGTTCCGTAGTTGTAGGAATCATGCGTTGATGTTCTTATCGACATTATTACGACGTAGGACTCCATACATGGCTGCAGTGTCTTGGTCATGTTCACCGGTGCTGCAATTACCTACAATATATTGGCACCTTTTGCTTGCGATGATTGGGACAACTCCTTGAATGTATTGGAACTCGACCTTGGATTAGGCTTGGTTAGAGCGATACAAAGCGTTTGGAATTGTAGTCCAGAGCAACTAGTTTTGCGTGTAGGTAGGCTGGAAAAGGTGGGATCACATTCAAAGGTGAAATAAATTGATAGGGGGATATAGCAAAGGTGACAATTACTGTTGCTGTCCAATCATTCAACATAATAAATTTGAAAGCTAAATTCTGGTGTGTTTTGCTAGCGTTGCGGACGACTCTGGTGCAAACTGTATTTTTGCTTACCGGCATGGTGTGGTAGAGAAAGATCGACATGCATCCCAACTAAACGGATAAAATGCCCCAAAATTCAAAGCATTAAGACATAATGTTGACGACCCCCACTTCAGGCAGCAACTCGGACCACCACGAAAACGTTCAAGTCGCAGCCTCAAACTTGAAGTTCGTGATTACGTAATTACTAGGATCGGTTATATTTCGTGCAACGCTATATATATATATATGCAATGAACTAAACAATATACACAAACCACTATATGTCTATGAGGCTGATTGTATCTACAAAAAACCAGCCGTTGGCCCTTACCAGGAAATGTATACTGGCACCAGTCGTATTGCTTGGGTGCTGGAAATTAAGGTTACAGTTTACTACGCAACAAAAAGCAGGACTACACACGGTCCCAAAGATATCTGAACTTCCGTCAGCATATCCTAATAGCCAGGAGCATGGTATATTTATACAACAGCGAAAGAAGAGACATTGATAAGCCCGCCGTAAGACGGATCGTGCAGAGTCTCTTGAGAGATAAAAACACTGGTACAAAGCGAACACGAGAACATCAGTATTCATAACACAAAAACACAACTCACGAGTATATACGTAGAAAACAAAGTGGGCTAAATATGGAGAGCATTACGATATGCTTATCGGGTGGCTTTCAGCACATTACTTATCCTAAGCCCCAAGCGGGGGGGAAGGTGTATTTTGATGCGTAGACATGGTCAACTATGCCGGTGTTTCATTGGACCTGTGATCCACGGTCGCAAAGACCAGCAGAAATTTCCTACGCTCAAAAGTTATAGAAATGGTGAATTAGTGCAGATTAGGGGTAGTCTAGCCATCCAATCACCTTGCCATCCCAAAGTAGATTACGGGAAGTCGTTGGTCGCAATGAGATGTAGGAGGTATCCTGAATGCCAAGGTCTTCCAAGGATGGGCGGTACTTCATTGCAGTATATCACCAGCGTGTTTGTGGTGAAAGACGCAATGATTCATTACTGGGGAGACGTTAAGGACTCGACACAAACGTCTCTAAGGAGTATGTTATGGCCCCTTGCCTGCGGGATCAAACTTCACGGATGGGTCTTTGCAAACTGTCAAAACTAAAATGAAAAGATAATCAGAAGAGGAAATGTTACATAACTGCGGAGTTAGGCTGAATTACTTGAATTCCACATCGAGAATATTGGAACCAGTATTGAGATCGGAAGACGACGACACGCTTGAGCTGTGTTGCAGGAGAATCAGCTGCGAAGTTGTTTGGTTTTTATGTTTCAAATTCGCTAGACTTACTAGGTGGTGAAATGAAAAAAAAATGGTATGAAGGCATTTTAGCAGAAAGCGGCCCTGCAGCTTGCGCGTCGTTGGAGACTAATTTTTGAGCTCCAATTGCTGTTGTTGCCAGTCTGTAAGAAGTGAAAGTAGTGATTCAGATTAATGATTGACGCTCAGCGCTCAGTGGCGGAGTATAACTGTGGGAAAGGTGCGTACAGGCGGCCATGAGGACCAGGGTGTGCAGTGCAATTCTGTTAGGTGAGGCGGCCGAGTATTCCTGAACCTTGCTCTCCACTACAGCCATCACTGTGTTGACCCGGGGCAGAAGCTGCCAGATGCGGGGTCGGCCATCCACTCCCAAACCGTGCGTCTTCGATGTTGAATGCTACTACCAAAATCCCTACCAAAGGTCGGAAACAAGTTTACAGGTTCTTGTTTCATCCTACTTCATTGACTTAAGCTACCGCTCTTTCTTTTCATGCGAGCACTCAGGTCAACATGAACGAATCTGAAGATATCAATAACCCTTGGTCGCAGTTCCTATGCCACGTCCCATCTGCGGAGACTAACGTTGAAGAAGATCATGATCGTGCCAGACATATGGATCCCCACTAGGCTTATATTTCGTGCTGTTGCCAGTGCACTTTGCATCGTCATCAGCATGCCTTCAGTGCGTCGCGATCACCTCATGTGCCTACCCCGTACGCCTTCCTCCTGGACCCACCTCGTTTAGTGAGAAAGCAGATACTGAGCTTCAGTTAACCAGCGCAGCTGTGCACTGTTTTAGACCGAATCAATCGATCGACCTCCTTTTAAACCTAAATCACTGGGTCAAAATCCAATTTTCCCAACGCAAAGCTCACAAAGAAGCGCAGGAAAAACCCTATCCGTGGCGATGATTCGGAAAGGCCTATGACGTTCATTTGGAACATTCTCTCCAGAACATAGGAAGATCCATGACATCCATCGGCTAGACCCGAAACTCTACCACTTAATATCCTCAACTCACGTGTGTCATATCGTCCGTGATGCAGTCTTGAGACCAGTATTTTGGGATGATCTAAAATCGGTACTATCTGCTTTTACGAGCAGGTCGTTGCGCAGTCTCCCCTTACATCCGACCGATGCTCCCCCCTGCACTAGATTTAACAAACCTCATACAACTTGAAGATGCATAATATCACTACATTTGCCGATATTTGCTCCTGTTAAACGTTGAACCGGCTAACGGTTTCATTATCAGTCCCTATAACTATACAAACATAGGTTCCAGATACCATATTCACTGCACTAACTATATGGGCTTGGAATGTATCATGATCCTCATCAGAACAACCAGGGCAGACCGTAATCATGACAGTAACATCCACAGAATAATATTATTTCATGTTATTTCTGGCAGCGGTTTGCTTGAGGATTTGATGCTACCACTTAGTACTTTGAGTTTGCAAAGTCTACTCGTAAGTGAAGTGATTGTCGGCGACAACTTTTGATCTGCTATTCAAGTTCAAGTTGCGTATACCGTGACCACCTGATCACGTAACATGTCAAATGCGAGTCGCAAAGTAACATCATGATATACCCTTGTTCTTCTCATCCCCTTACAACTGGAAAAGCTCACCCGCGGAGAGCGCAGGTGTGATATTCTATGCGGATACTCTCCTGGAACATTGTGAGTATTGGGGAGGAAAATCGTACACATGTATTCAATCATCGAAAACGCGTTTTAGAATGGCATTAGGACACTACCACAATACCACCCGTAAGTGCCCCCTTTCTCGTTTCAAGATCTGTCTACACCATTCAACAGCTGGAATTCGTACAAATCATGCCAGGCAATATTAGAACAGCTCCAGGCCGATATCATATGTTTTCAAGGTGCGCTCGGTCCTCATACCCATAATACACTCGGGCAGATACACGCAATGCAGAAATGAAGATAACGCGCAGCGCTATCGAGCGTGATGTTGCAGTGCCAGACACCTATGCTTCTTTCTTCTCGTTCCCTATCAACAAAGGAGGATATAGTGGTGTAGGTGTATACGCAGATGCACGAACGGCTGTTCCACTCAAAGGCGAAGAAGGACTTTCCGGGAAAATTCAGCCAAAGCCACAATTATCCGCAGACGAGCAGATATCTAAGTCGTATCCATGTTCTCATGAAATGAAGCTATTGCCTGACGAGCTGGGAAACACGCCTTCCGACTTATCAGTTCTTGACGCGGAAGGACGCGCAATTGTACTCGACTTTGGGCTCTTTGTCCTCATCAACACATACTGTCCCAACGAGACATCGGACGCACGACTGCCCTTTAAAATGAATTATCATTATATGTTACAGGAACGCGTTCGCGGGCTGATGGAGGAGGGTCGTGAGGTATTGGTCGTAGGTGACATCAATATCTGTGCCACGCCCTTGGATCACTGCGACGGCAATCTCGCGAGTAACGCGTCTTATTTCCACGAACATCCTGCTAGAGCGTGGTTTCATTCGTGGCTCGATCCAACTGGACACATGATTGATATCGTGCGGCGATTTTGGCCAGACAGGAAAGGGATGTACACATGTACGAGGCTTACTCCGCTTCGATTGTATCGCTCCGCGACTAATTAGAATATGAAATCAGGCTGGAATACGAAGATATCAGCGCGGGAAACCAATTATGGTACACGTGTGGACTACATCCTTGTAACTCACGGTTTAGTCCCATGGGTGAAACACGGTGACATTCAGCCCTCACTCAAAGGCTCGGATCACTGTCCGATCTATATCGACCTGCATGATAGCATCACGCTGGACTCTGGTGTCAAGCTCCACCTTCGGGATGTCATGCAGATGAACGGAGAGAAAAGAGAGCCTCCTCGCATAGCCGCTAAGTACTGGGAAGAGTTCTCTGGAAAGCAGACTTTGCTGTCTACCTTTTTTAGCAAGAAAGGAGGGGCATTGCCTAGCGGTGCATCCCCGTCTCCCGCAGAATTAACACCAGTAGTGACAGGTCCTTCTGTTACACTGCCTGCCGAAGTCTCAACGACCTTGCAGGTCACTCCTGTTCGACTTCCTAATACCTCTGGGGCCTCTTCTACTTCTTCATCTCAGCCTCCTTACTCATCGAAACAGACCAGTGCTCCTTCTCCGTCGCAAAAGCGAAAATTATTGACAGAGCCTCGTGAGTCCATGAGAAAGGCTTCTAAGAAGGTTAAGAAAGGACAAACGTCATTGTCCACGTTTTTCTCTCAGCCTTCAGCGTCTCAGACGCTACCTCATACTCCTAGCGTGTCACGTATGGAAGATGTTTTGGTCATACTCCATGCAGACACGAACCCTGATGGTTATATCGCCTCCGACTATCGCATGGCTCTCGAGCTGTCCAACTCGCAGGAGAAGATCGTATCTCAGAGCTGTGCGTCTGCTACCTCGTCTTCCTCACACAACAAGACTGCATGGTCCCAGCTCCTTGCTCCAGTTCAGCCACCGAAATGCTTGGTCCATGGCGAGCCTGCTAAAGAGTTTACCGTTCATAAGCCTGGTCCAAACAAGGGAAAGAACTTCTTCATTTGTTCTCGGTTTGTTTGTCTCCCTGATTTTTTGTGGTCAAGATCACTTATGTCGCGAATGATCTTAGCCCTGTAGGCCCAGGGTACGATAAGGGCAAAGCAGAAAGATTACGTGAAGAGGTAGATCACCAATACCGGTGTAATTTTTTCAAGTGGTCAAGTGAAGTAAAAAAGGAATCCCTCAAGCAGAAAGACAGATCCTCAGTGAAAAGTGATGAGCCTACTTGACAATCGTATTTAAGGCGACTACACACTGTATCTTATAGCCTATATTATACTAGGCTCGCGTAGCACAATGCAAATTTGAAAACATGTTAAAACATAGTGAAAAGTAGTCACAAGAAAACCTGTCTCAACCCAGCTACAGAATGTAGGGGTGTAAAATACGACAGCTCGACAGCACCTGTCCAATTATTATCAAAGATCAACTAGATGCACGCAGTTGCTTCTTAGCAGTTCCAATGGTCGTATTATTAACCTAGCAGGCTGTATTAGCAAATATGTGCGAAGTAACCCCGTGACAAGATATTACCTTGGTCGCAAATCGTAACGAAGTCAGAGACTCATTCAAATGGGCTGCCAGAGGTGAAAGGTTCAGAATCATCTGGAGACACGAGTCAGCTTAAACGGAAAAAACATTTTGGTGACCACTTACTAGTGTCTTGGAATTTCCACTCAGCGAGTTCTGCAAGAGGTATGTAAGCTGACAACACGGACCGTCAGCCTCCTTTAATACACTCGAGACAGACCATGCACCTTAGAATTTCTATACGGAATATGCTTCTCTCCTTTCTCCCCCTTTTCTCCAAGCGCTGCTATTACATCTCCCAGGGCGCTGAGGCTTTTGTTTATACTCTGTGTTTCCTTTAGTCTTTCCTTGTCACCAGCAGCGCCGCTCGAATTCAGCCTCTCGCTACCCGCAAGGTCCACCAAATTTAAACATCCTTCACACTGCTCTCCTGTATGCTGGTTTGAGCCGGATATCCGTAGGGTAAACACAGAGTGCGAGCGCGACGATCTTTCATTCATCAACGTCGCAGCTACTGTGCGCCGCGAATTGGCTAGAGCAAGAATAGAGCGGACTTCGTTAGGTGAACGAAGGGAAACGACGTTAGTGTCTGTAACACGGGTCCCATTTTTGTCGTGTTTGATCTCGTGTTTTTTCTTATCGAATTCACCTTTTCCGAGTAAATCATTGATAGCCTCATTATACTAATGTGAAACAATTTAGCTCGATAACTCTAATTAATCATTAAGCACTCACAATTTCCAAAAATTGACCTTCCATTGTGTACTCCCAGCCTTTGGTCTTCAGTTCTTCTGTAACTCTAAAAACTTGTTCGACAGCGCGAGGAATCATCCCCGAAGTGGTATTAGTCTCCAAGAAATAGTTAGCTAGCTTCGAAGGGATTGAGTAGTAACATACTCACTGATCCTCCTTCCATTGTATGAGATTTGCCGGACCCCGTTTGACCATAGGCAAAGATACAAACATTGTAGCCGTCCGTGCAACTCTGGGCTAGCTGAGAAATCTCCTCAAAAACATCAGCTTGGGTAGACTCTGGTTCAAAAACCTATGATCTATTAGAAATGCAGCGGTAAGTTTCATTAGAAGTACTCACTCGATCAAAGTTAAAGTTATACACCTCTTTTCTCTCCTGGCCCATAGCACTAGAGCTAGATGAATATAGAACAATTTCTTTATGATCCCTTCGGTCCGGATATGATATATCAGCAGCTGAGTCGCCTGAAAGCTTTCCATCGTCGGGTGTCGGGCTTGCACTTTTAGATGACCCGTCGGAGGGCCACGATCGCATTAGGCCAGACGACAAAGAGTCTGATGGAAGGACAGGTCGAACACGACAAAAAACGCGTATGTTTCCCTTCAGCTCCTGTACCATGTTATGCAGCTTTCTGCGAATGCTTTCGCATTGGCGGGCATCTTGTTCCAGCTCCGTAATACGTTTTTGTGCAGACCCGAGATCTAAAGTACGCTGAGAGGTTGTGGATGTAGCAACATCGAGCTGGGACTGAACAGCAGCAATCTGGGCATTCAAGGCACTGACTTGAGTAGTCAGGCTAAGATGAGCGGTGGATTGGTGGGATAGCGTAGATTTGAGAGATGAGACAGATTCTCGTTCTCTTTCTAGATCACCTCGAGCAATGCGCAGGTCTTCATTAAGTTCCCTGATCTGCCTATCACGCTTATTGATATCCATCTCGAGCTCCATGATTTCCCTCGAATGTTTCATCTTTATGCTATTCAATTCATCGCTGGCACTGACAAGCTCTCTTCTTTGATTTAGTTCCTGGCTGCGCGCAGAAGCCAGCTCGAGAGAAATCGCACGATGATTGGCTTGCAGTTCTGCCACTTTTGCGCGCTCTGCCTCCATATCTTGCGCCAGCTTTGCCGAGTCAGCTGCTTGAGCGGACTGGATGGATTTGACCTGGTTTTGAAGATCACGAAACTGCTTGTCATCTGGCCCATTTATGGACCTTAGAGAGCTAGAGCCTGACACTACTCGTCCCGTTGGACGAGCAGCACCAGTTACAAGGCTGGTTTGCTTTGGAGGTGCGCTCGTCGCGCGAGCTGTTCTCCGCGTCGTAGATGTAGATAGCTTTGGTGGATCTGGCTTTGTCAGCCGCGGAGGACCTGAAGGAGGTTTCACTGATGCTGGGCGATTGAGGACGGTGCGGGACGTTGCAAGAGGACGTTGGCTGAGACTGCTCCCAATTGCGGGAAGCTTCCGTGGCTGGTCTTGAGCTTCGAGGTCCTCGTCGACTGTCAGTTTGCGTTTATTCGAGTTCATCGTGGGACACAGCGATGACGGGGGCTGCAAAGACGTCGCTGACGACGAGGGCGGGCAATAGTAACGGTCAGGAGAAGAGGTTTGAATCTGTAGCCGTGGTAAACGCGACATTACGGAAATTGAATGTGACGAGGAGGAGTGTGACAAAAGGTGAACAAGGGACGCGTCGAAGCACGTGATCGAGATTCCTTTCAAATCTGTAGTGTATATGTACTGATTTTATACCATCACATGGAGAAATATTATCTAACTATGTAAGTTACATCGCAAGAGTTGATAGCAAACCTTTCCACACAAAGTTCCGAGCATTCCCGCTGGCTTCACTATATTTCGCCAAGAATGATTCATCATGTGCGGCTGAGGGAGGGGATACGATCGCATTAGCTTCAATTAGGGTTGGGACAAAAAAAAATTCACCAGACGTTAAGGCTTTATCTTTCATCCATATCTCAAACAGTGACGCGGCCTCGCTGACAGTAAGCATATCAGGGACTGCCAAGGCCTTGAGACCTCGTGCATAATGAGTGAGAGCTTCCGAACGCTTGATGTATGGTCCCGATGGTTGGTCATGAGGTAATCCCAAGGCTTCCCGAAGTTCAAGCGGAAGTTTGAAAGTTGTATCCGTGGAAGAAAGAGCTCCCATGAAAGCACCGCGAGCCTGAAAGACGGAAATGCAACTTTGCCATCAGCTTTTTTGATAAAGGGCGGGGTAGGGAGGGAGCACTTACAAATGACCTTTTACCACTTGCATACTCGAGGAACAAACGGGGCATAGAAAGATGATATGATTTGATACGAGAAAAGTGAGGATCACGATAAGTGCTTTTGCAGAAAAGAGCTTGGAAATCATCGACAGCAAGTAATACTGGATGCCTGTAAAATATTGTCTAGGTTACTGTATGTGTCACGTAACTCGAGACGACTAACGTTGTTTGTTGTCCAAGCTCGTTCATCAATGCCGTCAAAACGGTCGGTGCGACAATTTGATCCCGCAAACCAACGTTAATAAGGTCTATCAGAGGTGTCCCAGCAGGTAAGGGAGGTCGTCGTTCTAGTTCCGTTGCCTGCCGTGTAGAAAGCGACTGTAACTTCGCAGAATTCACAGTTAAGAAACGTTGTAGTGTCTGGTACGCAAAAACGGGCTGTAGATAAGTTTGTGTGCGGATATCATACACATAAGCCGTCGTCGAGTTCACAAGACTGACACCTAATGCAGTGGAGGATAAGGACCCGAGATAGGCTTGAATAGTGCAGCCACACATACCACGCGGGATATACAACACCAGCCAGTCCTTCGATGCACAATACTGGACAGCTTGCAGTAGTAGGAAACTCTTTCCACATCCAGGAGCTCCAGCTACACCCGGATGTATAAACAACAAAACTTCAAAAGCAAGAGAAAAAATGTAGCACTAACTAAGAACCAATCTGGTATCTGAACTTGATGCTCGGCTTGCAGAGTCAAGCTTATCAACAACATCTATGGTTATACCACGGACGACAGTGCATGGTCTTGATAAAAGGCGGAACTAGGAGTAATCTTTGAATCTGCGCTCTACAGTCTTACATGGACGACTGCTCACCTCCAAAAGCATCTTTCTTGGCAAACCAAATCGACGAAAAGGATCGTCTTCATTGTGCGGGAACCTCAGGGCCTCACTTTCAGAGCCACAGGTTATTATTTCCTAGGGAAACCAACGGAAAAGCAGTAAGGCAAGACCGGATGGATGGAAAGTAGAAGCGGACAGCGTACGGGGTGAAACACGTTCAATTTTTGCAGTTCATCAACACGCTCGCTCTGGAACAAAGGGTGTGATAACTGACTGGCTGGCATGGGCTGAAAAGTCTGAAATAGACAGGGAGTTTTGAGTGGGCCATTATTGCCTACAGAAAGACATAGTGGACATTACCATAAGTTTCTTCTCCTTCTTAACAGGAGCTTGGTCTCCATCTCGACCCTGGGTTCCTCCACCACGAAAGCCTTGACCTTGAGATGTACATGCTTAACACTTCGACCTTCTATACAATTCAGCGAAATATACTTACGACCTTGTTTCGTGGCATTGGCACGCTTGGGAACAGCATAACTGCGCGTTTGGACAACAAACGATGACGTCGAATGCAAAGACAATATTTTGGAATATGCAAAAGGGCGTGTAGTCCTCCTGCAACAAACGGTAGACAACGTCGCCATTATTCCTCTGCCAGGGGAGACACGAACTGGATCAAATTTTCGTACTGTCGAGTTAGGGCTGGGCACGTGACTGTTATATTGGTCTTCTGCTGACTTCAGACCGTTCGAACCAGCATTGGAACTTTCCCCACATACGTTTCATCATTACTACAGCATGCCAAAAAAAATACCTCCTCATCTCGTTTCTCCAAAGGGACTTATGCACGGATCACTAAACGTCCTGCGTCAACTCATAGTCCATCAGTTCGGTCTGTACCATTGACAAAACGTGGGCACCCTAAATCTCAGCAAGTACTGCAGAGGTTTAGCTCTTTCGAAAAAGAAGGACTTCTCTTTTCAGATTCAAAACAATCTGTGGTACGTTCTGGCAATCTTTACTTGAGTTCTGAAAGGCTATTTCTGTGTGTAGAGCTCTTACCATGTCAATTCCCAACGCAATCATACGCTCATCAAGCTGTCGTATTTGCAAAAGCGGTAAAGGACGAAGAAGAAGCGGTACAGCATGTAGTGCATTGTAGAAAAATACGTAGTCGTGCACAGGCAGACTTCTTCGATCAGGATTCAAGCTCTACTACGCTACCATATCAAACATGAGAATTTCGAGCGCATAGTTCCATCACACAGGCCGCAGGCTTAACTCCAGACCATCTTGACGACGTACGTGAGATTGCAGAAATCGCCAGTGGCTTGAAAGCAGTTCTTTCATTAGAGACGGTTGGGAGAATCTTCACGTTTCCGCACCACGGTATATTCAGAAATTTATATGGTGTTCGCTGGTTTTGTTAACACCAGGTATGGCTCCGCAATACATATCGGATGTTCCTGAATTTTTGTCTCTATCTACTCTCATCCTTGTAAAGACTTCAGTGGCCATGTCTACATCACTAAAATGTCGGGAAAAACACGAATTCCATGATCAGACATTTTAAGTAGTCTGTCCGAAGTAAGGGTGGCGTGGAGGGGTGCTGTTCGGTGTCTATTGAGGTTGATCCGTGTCATTGAACATCAAGTCTGAGACGGCATGAACGACTTTGGGCGGCAGGCAGCGCCATAGTTGGCATGGGACTTGGTGAAAAAAATTAGACAAATTGCAGTGCTACATTTAGGTTAAGGTTAAGGTGGCGATCGAACGAAGCCGCGAAGCGGCTGAGTGAGATCGGTGGGCTGGAGGCGTGATGAAGAGATACCAGACTGCCCTCAATGGAGGTAGACGAGCAGTTTCGGATTTTATTCCTCATCAGTGGTATCTTCAGAGGTTTATATATGCAAACTGGCGGGAGTAGCGGCGCTTTAAATCGCATACTCCGACGGAGTCCTATTATGGACAAGTCCGGAACTTACACGCGTCACCGATGACAAGACCAGTTTGCTTACTACTTGGGCGAGAACCGCTGAGACGGGAGGCGAGATAGGGCGAAATTTAGACTGGGGTAACCGGGCCGGTAGATCTAGACGGCCGCATCACATGGTTCTTTCGCGTAGGTGCTATACTTAGACGAGGGATTACCAATTGCCGAGTCAGCGGTGATTACATGACTCATTCATGCTTAGGGTTCGGGGCCCGCGGGTAAAGATAGCCCGGCATGTGTTCTAAAGCCGCATTAAAGCCGTCTGGGCTTATCAGCCAATCATCAAATCGCAAGTACAATCGTACCACTTTCTAGACCCGCTCTATCTCCCTCAAAGAGGATACCGGTTAATTCCGGATAGGTTAGGTTAAGTTAAGGTTAAGTTAAGGTTAAGTTAAGGTTAAGGTTAAGGTTAAGGTTAAGGTTAAGGTTAAGTTAAGGTTAGGTTAGGTTAAGGTTAAGGTTAAGGTTAAGGTTAAGTTAAGGTTGTTAAGGTTAAGGTTAAGGTTAAGGTTAAGGTTAAGGTTAAGGTTAAGGTTAAAGTTAAGGTTAAGTTAAGGTTAAGGTTAAGGTTAAGGTTAAGGTTAAGGTTAAAGGTTAAGGTTAAGGTTAAGGTTAAGGTTAAGGTTAAAGGTTAAGGTTAAGGTTAAGGTTAAGTTAGGTTAAGGTTAAGGTG